>NW_028262380.1:60897111-61049500 GCF_047370975.1 Nipponia nippon
CATCAGAGTTGAACTGAACTTCAAGGGAGGTTTTCTATTCCAGGAACTTTTCACCCATGAGAGACAAAAATTACTACTTAAAAATCTTTTTTTCTTTTGTGGTCATTTTTAAAGTCATAGCTGGCTGAACTCCAAAACTAATAATTGCTTTGCTCAGTGAATATTCATTTATTCTGACAAATCTGAAATTTTTTTGAGTTAAAAAAAAAATATTATCAAAACTTGTTTCAAAGTGAACTCCCACAAAAATGACATTTAAACCTCTTGTTGAAAAACTCTCAACTGACAGGAAATACAGTATTTCCACTTAAATTCAATGACATGGTGATTGATTGATTTATTTAATTTACCAAGTGAAGACCTGAATATCAGAATGCATTTGAAGACCAGGTTCATAGTTATTGGATCTCTACTTTCTGGTAGCAGCCATATTATTTGGAAAATGTTAAGCAACAAATTGAACACGTTTTTTCTGTTGAGATCTGGGCAAAGTCCTAACAAGTTCTATTAACTTGGCATACTGAGCCCTCTCACAGACTTACAACATGCCAAAAAACATGTCATAATTTTCATTCATTTGCTTGCATTTGCAATGATTTGGCTGAGTTTTCCTGCAAAAACAGTGTTCAACCTCCAGCTTGCTCCAGACTCATTCCTGGATGAAAACTCACAAGTTTGCTCATCTCCCTACCCTTGCCTGTTCATTTTACTGGGTCATCTGCAACAGACCACATTCTTCAAAAGCAGAAGACAGAATGAGGAGCCAGAAGCTAATTGCTTTCCAAGACACCTGTACACTAGTACTGTCTTTGCCAGTTGCCTATTGCATCGTGTTGGTCAAGTCACTGCTTCAGTTCCCCCATCCTGGGAGCTCGCTGGCTGAGGACCTGTCCCTTACAGCACACTTACACAATCAATAGCATAATAGGGCTCTGATATTGATTGGAGCTGCCAGCTGCTACATCTTAACAGCAATAATCAGAACAAATAAGAAATGCTACATGAAGTTTCCAGTGCATGGAAGGCATTGTCTGTACT
Organism: Nipponia nippon; assembly: GCF_047370975.1. Classification (NCBI taxonomy): domain Eukaryota; kingdom Metazoa; phylum Chordata; class Aves; order Pelecaniformes; family Threskiornithidae; genus Nipponia; species Nipponia nippon. The sequence goes on from NW_028262380.1 coordinate 60,898,150, forward strand.
GTGCTGTATGTCAGCATCAGTGCAGTAACCAACTGTACTTAGAGGCACAGAAGGAACACATTCATTAAGCAGATCCCACTTGATGCAGTTGCTCTTTTTACTGTAATCACAATTTAATGATATTGAGGCTTTTAGAGCGTGTTATTGGGAAGAACAAACAAACAACAAATAATGAGACTGTTCTGACTCTCAGTGGAAACTTGCTGCTGTTTCACAATGAAAATGCAAGCGCTAATAAGGCGGTTGGCTCAATTGCACTTTCCTTGCTGCACTACTGCTGCAGGGTATTCCTCCCCTGGGTGGTAACTGGCTAGTTTCTCGTTGAACCTTACTTACATCACTCTGCAGGTTTTCCACTGCTGCAGCCAGACACAGACATTCTGACAAAAAAAAAAAAAAAAAAAAAAGTACACCTTCACTTAAAGACATGTTAAGGGGGCCAGACTTTTAGAGAGCCTGTGACGCATACAGTTTATACCTAAAGAATGCATTTTTTTCTGCAAACTTTTTCCCAGGGAGGGAAAGCTGATGTACCTATTGCTTAACACATATAAACAACAAGCCAATAACCTACGTGGAGAAACATGCACTTAGCTAACTGGGAACTAAGTAATGAAATAGAGACCTGGACCCCAATTCAATCATACACTTAAGCTTGACAATATCAGCACTTATCACCCACAATTTCTTCTTTGACTGGCATATGAAATCAAGTTGAAAATTACTTCCTAAATCCAACATGCTTAAATAATTGAGACAATCTTAATGTTAGGGACAGGCTGTTTCCTTCTGGTTCTAGCTAAACAATTCCTATTTTGTACAGTCAAGTTCTCTCAAGGACTGTGATTCAATCTTTTGGTCAATGCATACAGAAGCATGACCAAGGAAGAACACTAACCCATATTTACACTAAGGCCTTGCTAAAATATTCTTAGCCATGATATGTTGCTCCTAGGATGCATTAGCTATGCTGCAGACCCACGTGTCCTCAGGATGTGTATTCCAGTCCTTAAATGGCTAGTACAAGCACTTGGTACTTGATATCCACACCAGAGCTCAGTACTGGCTAGCTACCCAGACACTAGAAATGAATTTTCCAGAGCAGATTAAATCCAGTTTTGAATAAAGAGGATCAGGGGAATCTGTGAAGCCAAGCAAACTGTTGTGCAGATGTAGGAACACACAAACCTCACCCATGTGATGTTAATGCGGATGCCAGAGTCCCCTTATGCACAGGGCTGGTAAGGCCGGTGTACCCACACTGGAAGCCAAGCTGAAATTCCCAAGGTGATACAACATCTCTTCCCAAACAACGAGGTTAAAACAAATTTGGATGTGTGTGTCTATATGAGCTCAGAGATTTCGATATAGAAAACAAGGCAGAACTAGTATACTGAGATGCCAGGTAGCTTAGTGGGCCTACGTCAGATGCTCCAGAAAAATACATCAAGTCCCTCAGAAAGAAACCACAATTAGTTATGATGTTTAAGGGATGGTTTCCCAATATCATTAGCACCAAGCCTACATGGTGCTGCAGAGGTATGTATCAGCACAAACAACAGAGCAGGCAAATGCATTACAAAATGTTGCAAGCAGCTGATGAAAAAAGATTTTGTGAAGATGTATCACAGCATTATAGTCACACATCCTTTTGTTTGTTAATGTGGCTGTATTCTTAGGAATGCTCCTTTTTTCCTGCTAGGTGCTCACAGTTACAAACACCTATCTGACAGCTGCACCAGAGGCCAGCCCTTACTCAAATTTGTCCTCTGAAGAGGAAATAGCTTCCTCGAGTTACTTGCTAAGGGTTGTAGTTTCTGCATTAACTGAGTAGACCCTTTGAGGCTATGCAAAACCTCTGCCTCAGAAAGGATCTGACTTATCTCGAGACATGTGCTGGAGCTTGATCTCATCGCATTTATCCTTCCTATATCTTTGCACTTCTTCAACTTTAAGCCTTTCTTAACTTAATTCCCTTGGGGAACATTAATTCATTTATATTTTTGACTAGTTTCTCCTGCCTGCCTGCCCCCTCACCAGCCATGGAAGATGTTATACCTCTCAGCTGACAGTTTGTAGAACAAAGGTGTATCCAGCCCTGCTGTGTGATCCAAAGGAGTCTCTGGGACCCATCTATCTTTAATAATGCAGAATAATAATCTCCTCCCAGTGCAAAATAATGCCAAGATATACAGTTTTTAAAAAGTACTATAATTTAATTCTCTCTGCTTAAAAGAAAAATTAAAAAAGGAGATGATCTTCTAGAATTCACTTCCACATGAATCTAAAGCTCTGGGATGCTGCAGAATGCAATATGCACCTACAAGGGATATTTGAAAGATAAGGAAGTAAATTCTGCCATCAGCCAATGGAGACAGACTCTAGGAACTATTAAAAGGTTTGTCAATCCATTCTGCTAATAGACACCTTATACTGGCAGTTCTCTTCATCAAGCACATTTCAGGAATAATAAACTGGGAAAATACCAGATAGTACGTAAAAAGGGAATTGATCATGATGTCTGAATGCCAATATAGGAAGCAAATAACGTGAAGTAGAAGAGTTTTTTAATCCCTTAGGAAAGTCACAACATCATCCATAACTGAAGTGAGAAGAACAGAAAGTAAAATAAGGTCAATTTTAGGTGCATATATTTAGCAGATGTAATTTTAGGTACATATATTTAGCAGATGGGACAACTAAACTTCAGAATCAGCATGGAGAAACAGTTTGGGTGGGGTTATAGTTTTGCATCGTCCTAAACACTGTTGCTCTGTGAGCAAGACAGCAACTGGAAAAGCTTCAAACAGCTACAGTAGGACAATGATGGCTACTGCTTGCTGGATGCTTGTGTAGGAGAAAGAGTATGTGATTGACCAGAACAGCCTCTGCATCTGCAAAATAATTTCAGTTGCAGTTTGTGATAATCTCACCATAACTGAGGCTGTTTAAGTGCCTCACTGAGTCCTATATCCGCCAAAACTGTAAGCTGTCCTCATACAGATGATGGACTATTTACCTTCTGCTTTTCCTAGCTATCCCCCATTCAGCTTTATTCATCTCCCTGGGGAGACAACTACCCACTTCTAGAATTACCATGATCAGTCCCAGCCTGAGGGATGGCTGACGACTGGATACCTGCGGTGTGTGACGAGGTGTGATGGAGCATCCTGCAAAATGCACCATAAACTCTGCCCAAAAGAATTCTGCCTAATTAGATGAGAGGATTAGGTGCTGGGGGGAAATCCCAAGCAGAGAGAGGTTAAAGGAGCTTGCTCAGGCTTATGAAACAGAACAAAACAGAGTAGATTCTGCCCAATTCACTTTTAGCTTCACTTCTCATCCACTGGATCAGAGAAACATTTCTTGATAAAAGGTTCGTTTAAAATTACTTTAGTATAAAGACTAAAGTAGGGACAAGAGAAACAGCTGGAGTCCTGACACCTTATCTCAGCTGACAATCTGACCTGTTCATCTCCTGTAGCATGGATAATCAATTTTTCCCACATCAAAATGTGTTGGCAGTTAATACCAGCAACTCTTTTTTTTTTTTTTTTTTTTTTTTTTGTTAATTAAGAGTGAAGTGTTCCACAGATCATAATTATTTTGGAAAAATGTCTATGATAATTCAGTATATGAACAGACAGAACATTTTATCATCCTTTTAAAAAAAATACAGCTAGTGTTCTTGGAGAAAACTCTCTATCTTCTAAGACTTTAAAAGCAAAGAAAGAGAAGATCACATTGAACAGCTGTATGGTATTTTAGGAGAGATGAGTAAAAGGACTTTTTTTTGTTAATTCATTAAAATCTGCCCTGTGACCCTATCTCAGTACACCAAGGCCTGAAGTACAGAGGTAGTGTAATAATTGGGTTGTGTGTGCAGCGTATGCTTTTTAATGAATCTGTGATGCACGTATTTCACTGCAGCCAGAGCAGAAGCATGCTACTTCAACACATTTTGCCATTTTGTGTTTTTTTTGACATCTTCTAGATATTTACAAAAGCAGATAACAAGGTACTGCATTTACCAGAGGACAAAAATAGGTGCAACCTCTCTTGCATTTCTTGTGTCTGTTAAGGGTTTGATCTTCTGGAAAATCTGACAGTTGCATGAACATGGCCTCATCCCTCTCAACCCACCTCAGCAGAGATCCATCCTGCTCACCGCAGCGTTGAACTCCAGCTAGCTGAAATAAGTACCTCTTTGTTCATCTGCTTAATCCCCAAAGGGCAGCAGCCAGGTCAAGACACAGGCACTCCCCTCTCCCCACTACTAGTTTTTTTTCATGTGACCTTTAAAAGCAAAGCAACATGACACAGTGCACGCACAGAGCAAACTCTGAAAACACACACACACAAGCTGAGCTCACAGTCCCCACTCCAGGACCCAAGATACAAGGACCAGATTTCCTTCCGGAGCTTCGCAGACCACTTGAATAACAACAAGCCCCTCAGACTGCCAGACAGATGCTTTTATCTGCTCTAACTCCCACAGGAAAGGAGAACTACTGAAGTGAGCACCAGATTGCCAAAAAGCCAACCTGAAAAAAAGAAGGGAAGGAAAGGTCTTCTCTGGAAAGTGCTCACATATCTAACACTGGTGACAGAACTGCCTGATATCTCCATTTAGTCTACACTACCAATGACTCCAGCAATATATTTGTAGCATTATAACTCAGCTAGCTTCCTTAAACTCTATGCATGAATCTATAGATTATACAATTCTAGATGTTTGTAATAGTAGATTACCTTTTTATTCCCCTAGCTCTAATTCTTGAGGTGAAGAGTTGTTACAAAAATCACTTACAAACTAATCCAGATTCATCAACAATTTGCATTTGCTAATGATGTTTAACAGACTACAGTGATTGCTGTCCAGAATTCTTCTAAGAGGCAAAACAAACATCTAAATTATAACTTTCTAACATCTGCTTCCTCTAGGGGAGGATTTGTATGAGGTTTGACAGATGCGAGAGCTCCGATGAATGGCTGTTACAAATGAGCCAGCTAGCAGAGTCTTGGAAAATGCAGCCAATCTCAGCTTATTGAAATGAGCTCCAACCCAAGGCAGAAATAACACGCAGCTGTTCCTTCTGACTGCTGTTCAGGAGAGAGATGGTATCTCATGATGGTATTAATAGATCTCTTTTACTCTGCATACCACCTGGAAAATGAGAGCCCACCATTTCATCTCATTTGATGTTATTTATAGTGTATTAAATAAAAAAAACCAAGAGAGCCAGTGAAGCAACGACAGTGCTGAATAAAACAGTCAACAACTAGCAAAGTCCGTACATTAACTTTTCACTCAAAACATGAATTTGAGCACACCGCAGTAGGAGCTTCTAGGGTCATTCCGTCTTCAGAGAAGTGAACAACAGTTCGGTGAATAATTCTTACTACTATTTACTGTGTATTTTATTTACTAAGCCCAACACAAAGAAAATTGGATGTAGCATACCAGCAATCCCTTTTAACAGAAATTTCAAATCTGCCTCTACACCCTATTCCCAAGGTACCCCTCTGACTCGAGAAATAGCTCCCTTCGACAGAAACTTAAGGAAAAAGGAAATTCTATCCTTACAACAAGTCCTGCAAAAAAGGAGGAACACCACAAATTATACATATTTTTTTAAATTTGTTGAGGTGGGGTTTGGGGTTTGTTTTGTTTGCTTTGACAGAACTAGTGAAAAAATGTAACACGGGTCCTGTTGGTCCATTCTGCCAAACAAATATATCTATCAGAAACAACAATGCAGTAAGGCTTACAGTTGGGAAAGAACATAGGAAGAGCAGATACTTGTTATGGCCAAAGAAGCCCCATGAAACCAGGGAAAGACAGCCTGCTGCCATGGACTGGTAGCCTTAATGCTGTGCAGAATCCCCTCTCAAACCTGTGCAGTTTCTTTACGGTTTTGGGCCTGATCCAGTGTCCATGGGAGGACAAGCAGCTGGGACTTGGGCTGAGCTCTGCAGGAGTACGTCTCCAGGGCCAGCTGTTGACTCCTTTCCTGGAAGAGGTGGACAATTCTATGATTCTATGACAAAGGCTGTGCAAATCTGTTCTACCAGTTCCCTATCAAAAGGCGAGGAGAGTTAACTTTCTTAGGCAGCAGGAGTGAGGGCGTATGCTGACCATGTGTTGAGCTGTATGTTTTAACACTGCTGCTATTCAGGGGAACGGATGTTTGACCACATAGCTGTTTTTCCCCTGTGTAAGAGAGCCTACCCATAAAATTGCTTCCATTCAGTTTTGGATCAAGCTGTGCACAGACTGTCCACATCACACGCAGGGTATAAAACCACAGCCACATCTGTTCCTCATACGGTGATTCCACATGGCTCTGCACCCTTCTGGCCTCGCAGTCCGTAATCCCTATTAAATTCTGTCTGTATCTGACAGCATAAATTCTCATTAGCATCTTGTGCTTTCCCTCCTGAGATCTCATAGGGAATAACATACATTACTTGCCAAACTAAATGGTACCTTTCCCTGTGCCCAGCCTCCAGCACACAAAGAAACAAAGGCCAACTATCCTTCAAAAGGGAGCGTCAGCACAAGTTGCAGAATACGATGGCTACGAGCAGTGAATAACTTCCATCAGTGCCCAAACTGACAAGATGCTTATCGGCTGCCAAACTGAACAAAAGTTTGATGGGCTCCTGGCACCAGTGAAGCACGCTAGGCAGCACTGCTGCTGTTGTTCCAGTATGTGTTGGGAAAAACGTGGTAGCCACAGGAATGCATCTGTACTGCCTACCACCTAGCCAGGAGACGGAATTTATTTTGTAGCTATTTGGAATAGTACGGTATCTGTTTTGAATTTCTTGGGTTTGCTTAGTTTCCCTTAAGATAACCATTACGAAGCAGCTCAAAATGAAGGATAAATATTTAACACCCTTGCTTCAGAGATGCACTAACAGAGAGGAACAAAATTTTAAAGCAGATAAACACGTTATGTTGTAATGCTCACACTGTTATGCAAGAGGCACTGAACATAGCTGACACGAACACTGAACTTGGCTGACAAGCCGCACCCAAAGGGTGGTGGTAAATGGCTCTTTTTCAAACTGGCAACCCATCACAAGCGGGATCCCCCAGGGATTGACATTGGGCCCAATGCTATTCAGTATCTTCATAAGTGATCTGGATAATGGGATCAAGTGTAGCCTGATGATGATACCAAACCGAATGGGGAAGTAGACACGCTGGAAGGGAGAGACACCCTGCAGGAAGATCTGGATAGGCTGGAAGAGTGGGCTAACATGAACCTTATGATGTTTAACAAGGACAAGTGTAAGGTCTTGCACCTGGGAAAACATAATCCAGGAGTGCAGCACAGACTGGGATCCACCTGGCTGGAGAGCAGCTCTGTGGAAAGGGACCTGGGGGTCCTGGTCGACAGGAGGCTCAATATGAGTGAACAGTGTGCTGCTGCGGCCAAGAAGGCCAATAGGATGCTGGGTTGCATCAAAAAGGGCATCACCAGCAGAGATAAAGAAGTCATTATCCCACTCTACTTGGTGCTTATCAGGCCACACCTGCAATACTGTGTACAGTTCTGGTCCCCGCTATATAAAAAAGATGTGGACAGGCTGGAGGGGGTCCAGAGAAGGACCACTAAGATAATCAAAGGTCTGGGAAGCCTGCCACATGAGGACAGGCTGAGAGAATTGGGCTTATTCAGCCTTGAGAAAAAGAGGCTTAGAGGTGATCTCATCACCATGTACCAGTACTTAAAGGGCAGTTACAAAGTAGATGGAGACTCCCTTTTTACAAGGAGTCACATGGTGAGGACAAGAGGTAATGGGTACAAGTTACTCTTAGGGAGATTCTGATTGGACACGAGAGGAAAATTTTTCACAATGAGAACAGTCAACCATTGGAATAATCTCCACAGGGAAGTGGTTGACTCCACCCCACTGGACACTTTTAAGACTCAGCTGGACACAGTGCTCGGCCATGTCATCTAGACTGTGCTCTTACCTAGAAACGTTGGACCAGATGACCCTTGAGGTCCCTTCCAACCTGGTATTCTATGATTCTATGAAACATACAATTCATGTGCCAAGACTGAGGTATATCATCACATATCCACAATAAAGTTCCAGGTGATGTGCAGCAATACACAAGATCTGAAAGAATAGCACACACATTATACAGCTGATATAGTCCTTCAGGATATACAGATGAGTTGCTTAACCACTTTATTGTTAAGACTCTCTTTCCAATCACCTACAATTTACAACCTTCAGCTGTTGAGGCAGAAAACCAACAGCCCGCTGTGTGAACCATGTCGAGCTCACACTGCTCACCATTAGGATTAAGACCTTAGACTCAAAGGCTGTATACTACCTGCTGAATAGAGTAACTGATCTTTACTACTACCAGATAGCAGTCCTCAATATGGGAAGGCTTGTCAAGTCATGGTGCCGTAGAATCTTCCAAAAGAAGCAGTGTCATGGTTTAACCCCAGCCAGCAACTAAGCACCACACAACCACTCGCTCACTTCCCCTCAGCAGGATGGGGGAGAGAATCAGAAGAGAAAAAGTGAGAAAACTCGTGGCTTGAGATAAAGACAGTTTAAGAGGTAAAGCAAAAGCCGCACATGCAAGCAAAGCAAAACTAGGAATTCATTCAGTCTTTCCCATCAGCAGGCAGGCGTTCAGCCATCTCCAGGAAAGCAGGGCTCCGCCACATGTAACGGTTACTTGGGAAGACAAATGCCATAAGTCCAAACGTCCCCCCCTTCCTTCTTCTTCCCCCAGTTTTTTATTGCTGAGCATAACGTCATATGGTGTGAAATATCCCTTTGGTCACCTGGGGTCAGCTGTCCTGGCTGTGTCCCCTTCAACTTCTTGTGCACCCCCAGCCCGCTCGCTGGTGGGGTGGTGTGAGAAGCGAAAAGGCCTTGACTCTGTGTGAGCCCTGCTCAGCAATAACAAAAACATCCCTGTGTTACCAACACTGTTTCCAGCACAAATCAAAAAAATAGCCCTATAGTAGCTATTATGAAGAAAATTAACTCTATCCCAGCCCAAACCAGAACAAGCAGTCATAAGAGTGGTCCAAAAAAGTAAAAGTACTTTCTCTTAGAGTATCTTATCCCTCACAAATTATTAAGCATTCCCTGGGAAAATTAAGGGCAGAACATGTTACTGTCCAAGGTGCTTGCAGGCAACAGATTGGAAGCAGGTGCAGACAGCACCTGCAGGTAAGGTTTTATTTTTCCAGGGTATTCTGAGAAATTCCCATTAACTATATACCATAATGACCTTTCCCCAAAATAAAGGTTTTGTACACTTGTTACTGGAACCGAAACCACCCATGACCAAGGAAGCAATTCAGAAGTGAAGTCCTTGCTGCAAAAGTGCACTACTTGCAAAAGTCAGCATTTTACAGCTGCTTTAAGGGGTAATGAACTTCCTAAACACAAAATTAAACTCCTAAATTCATACTTGAGCAGCTGTAAACTTTTCTAGAGGAATGAATATCAGCATATCCCTGGGGATCTCCAAGTAGCAAAGCACAGAAGTGCACAGATGGAGTAGAGGCAACCTCTCCATTATCTGTGTTCTAGTAGAAAGCTGTTGTCCCTTTAATGGACCAGCCAGAGAGAGGCAGAGTCATGTGGAGCTGATTCTGAATTGGGAACATATGAGTGAGATGGCTGCAAGGATCATATCAGTCTCAGGGAAATGTAGGACTTACACAGTCAGCATGGACTGGAATGACAGAGAGTTTTCTTGCAGCATGGAGACCCTGTTTCACTAACCTGGTCTCCTTTATGACAAGGTGACCTGCTTGGTGGATGAGGGGAAGGCTGTGGATGTTGTCTGCTTGGACTTTAGTAAGGCCTTTGACACAGTTTTCCACAGCATTCTCCTGGAGAAGCTGGCTGCTCACGGCTTGGATGGGTGCACTCTACGCTGGGTTAAAAACTGGCTGGACGGCCAAGCCCGGAGAGTGGTGGTGAATGGAGTCAAATCCAGTTGGCGGCCGGTCACAAGTGGTGTTCCCCAGGGCTCAGTACTGGGGCTGGTCCTGTTCAATATCTTCATTGATGATCTGGATGAGGGGATCAAGTGCACCCTCAGTAAGGTTGCAGATGACACCAAGCTGGGTGGGAGTGTTGATCTGCTGGAGGGTAGGAAGGCCCTGCAGAGGGACCTGGACAGGCTGGATCGATGGGCCGGGGCCAATTGTATGAGGTTCAACAAGGCTGAGTGCAGGGTCCTGCACTTGGGTCACAACAACCCCATGAAACGCTCCAGGCTGGGGGAGGAGTGGCAGGAGAGCTGCCTGGCGGAAAAGGACCTGGTGGTGTTGGTTGACAGCCGACTGAACATGAGCCAGCAGTGTGCCCAGGTGGCCAAGAAGGCCAATGGCATCCTGGCTTGTATCAGAAGTAGTGTGGCCAGCAGGACTAGGGAGGTGATAGTGCCCCTGTACTCGACACTGGTGAGGCTGCACCTCAAGTACTGTGTTCAGTGTTGGGCCCCTCACTACCAGAAGGACATGGAGGTGCTGGAGCGTGTCCAGAGAAGGGCAACAAAGCTGGTGAAGGGTCTAGAGCACAAGTCTTATGAGGAGCGGCTGAGGGAGCTGGGGTTGTTTAGCCTGGAGAAGAGGAGGCTGAGGGGAGACCTTATTGCTCTCTACAACTGCCTGAAAGGAGGTTGTAGTGAGGTGGGGGTTGGTCTCTTCTCCCTAGTAACAAGCGATAGGACGAGAGGAAACGGCCTCAAGCTGCGCCAGGGGAGGTTTAGGTTAGATATTAGGAAAAACTTCTTCACCGAAAGGGTGGTCAAGCATTGGAACAGGCTGCCCAGGGAAGTGGTTGAGTCTCTATCCCTGGAGGTATTTAAAGAAAGGATAGATGTGGTGTTCAAGGACATGGTATAGATGGACTTGGCAGTGTTAGGTTAACGGTTGGACTTGATGATCTTTAATGTCTTTTCCAACCTTGACAATTCTATGATTCTATGATCTTGAAAACATTAAGTGAAGATGGTGAATTATATCACTTCTCAGGGCATGTAAAAGGAGAAATGAATCTAATAATTCAGAATATATTTGCCCTAGGTTGGTGACAGTTTCACATCCATGGATACAAGTCTCAGAGGGATCTGACAGTTTTGCTCTGTAGTTCTAATCAATGGCTGGGAAACTGCTCAGATGTCCTCTGCTCAGCGATTAAAGGATCAGCAGAGCAGGGCAGCAGCTTTCAACCTCGAAAAAGATCTGAATTTGTGTTTGTACATGCTGAGCTTTTAGGGCTGTCCAAGCAGGAGATCATCATTTGAATAGGATTTTCAAAGGCACTCAGAACATACCTAGCCCCTTTCCATATCATAAAGTAAATGAAAAACACACATTTCCTGAAATTAAATCTTGATCCTCCAATAAACCCAACGAGAGAACAGACCTCTTCACTGATGCGTGGTTCATGGAGGGGCCAAGGCTTAGTGGGTAAAGCATGAGGTCCAGGGAGTTCTGAGAAAGTTTTATCATTACCTGCAGGGCCCAGAGATGAGAAATAGGAGTGTCAGAATTTCATCAGCAATCTCTGCCACTAAGTACTACATAAATCAATTTCCTGAATGCTCAAACTTGAAAATAGTCTTAAATTAATGAATGACTGGATTAGATACTGGATTATCTATTATTTGGAATCCAGTTCTGAAAGAAAGATTTATCCTGCGTTTGAAATACATCTTGAGTGAGTCACCTCTGTTTTGTTTAAACCATAATAATAATGCCCATATTTTCCTGACATAGCTTAATTTTCTATATGTCTTGTATGCTTTTCAACACAGGAACTGTCAGAATACATTAAGCCTGTTCTATGCTCATTTAGTGTCCTGAACCTGGCCACAGCAGTGCAGGCTTCTTTATAGGTAAAGCACAAAAACATGATTGACAACATAGAATAATCCATTTATGGGGGATGCATCTCTGCAGCGCTTTCAGCTAGCCTACCTCCCAAAGCTTCTCCCCTCTACAGTTATGAACAGTCATACAGATAGTAATTTTGTCATTATCAATAAAGCTACGTTGGCTTTACTGCTCAGTGCCTAGCACGTTAGCAGCCCACCTGCAAATGCACTCCCCGTTTCCATCATACCTGCCCCATTTCAAAGATCTCAAACTTCTGATCTGTTTTCTTCCTAGACCTGTGATTTTTATTTTTCTATTTTAAATGTAAAGCTAATTAGGCAGTGGCAGTTCAAACCAATCAACTGGCATCTCTTCAGCTAAGTATGTTAACTATGAAGCTCTCCTATTCTTAAGCTCTGTCAACCCTTTATGCCATCTTAAGAACTAGATGCTACCTGGAAATCTTTATAAATATACTTTCTCATGCTAAATTAAGGTAAAAGGTTTCTACCTGGGCTCTCAAATTACTTTAATGCTTATTACTTTGTATCAGCTCTCATTTCTGTCACTGTTATTCAGCCATTCTCTGGAAAAGTTCACTGAACTTCCTTCAGAGCCATGTTTCTGTTAGAGGCAAAGGCAGACAAATACCTGGAAGCAGTAAGCCTGCTTCAGTGCTAATGTTCTCCTTGCTAGTTTGGGGTGATGACAGCTAGCAGGCAAAGCATCTGAGATACTGGAGGAGAGGACAGGCACAGCCCCATGGGTAATGGGACCAGCAGACACCTCAGGCAGTGCCACCCTCCCTCTCCTGCCATGTCAGGCCAGATCTTGTGGCAAGCAGGTTCAACATACAGGCTCACAAGGTGGGCCACACACCACATTTGGTAGCACCTTTCTGCCTTCAGAGGAAATACCACATCACTGCACTGCGCAGAGCAGTGTGGGTTGTCAGTACTACAGCAAATAAAGGCAGTGATGTGGAGCACAGAGAGAAAAAATAAAACCCTTTTACCCTATCTTGTAACTCCATGTATGGCAGAGTACAAGACTGATGGTTGAAGTTTGACAGTTTAGACTAGGAATACAGTACCAACCAATGGTGTGGGGACACAACTATGAGAATAGCTTGCCTAGGTATCTAGCAGGTTCTCTAGCACATTAGCTTCTTCCACAAAAAGCACATCTTCAAGAAAAAAAGAACTAACTTCTGATCAAATTAGAAACAATGGTGAGCTTTTATGGTTGTCATTATTACCATATTTTACATAATGCTAGAATAACTGGTTCCTCATGATCTAAAAACACAGACATTCATGAAACTGGAAGGCTAAAAACTAATGCAAAGCAATGCCAAGACACGCGTTACTCCAGACTGAGCCTTGCTGGCAGTAGTCACCTACTTGCAAGTCTGCAAGGCTTTCTGACTTGCTGCACGTCCATTCTGCCTGCTTGTGCAAGGACCCCATGGGATCCCAGGAGGCCACTCAGCCAGGTTCCTAGCTTGCCGCAGCTCTGACTCCCTGCCTAGCCCCAGCAATGGAAGATCCGCACTTCCAGCCCTTATGGGCCAGGGGTATATGCATGCACGCATACATTTTCCCCAGGAACAGGAAAGGGATAGTTTAACCTCCCTTAAAAAAACAGGTAGGGGACATACTTCTGAAGAGACAAAAGCCACAACCAGATACTGCGTGGGTACTACTGGTGAAAATGTTTTAAACATTCAGAGCTGTGGCTCCCAGCTCTGCATCATTCCTGCACAATTAAAGAAATGCATCACTGAGCCTGTGAGCTATTTGGATAACACTAGATCCACAGCATAGGAGTTGAAATTAGTTGTAGTTTGAGGGAAGAAGATAAATAATAATTTTGTAAGCTAAAGTTATGCCAGCCATCCAAAGCTGTTAAGCACGGTGGATCTCCAAAGCAGTGCTTTTGGCACCAATGCAAATAAATGTAAACTGAGTAAAGACTATATGAAAACAGCATGATGAAATTTAAACGCCAGTAAATAATGTTTTCACTCAACAGGAATTTAATTTAGGAGATACTGTTTTAAATTACCAACTACCGTAGCATTTTCAACCAGACAAGGAAGATTCATGAGCACTTTTCTTCATAGGCCAGGATATATTTGTAAGTATAAATATAAAAAATTGTTGACATTTTGCTGCTACAGAGAACCTGCTATCACCCTGTAATCGTCAAAATAATACACAAAGTAGCATATACCAAGCACATGGTAGTGTGGAGTGTTATCTTTAGCAATGTAAGTTGAGAATGAGCCACAAAAGCCAGAAGTTATAGACATAATCTACATGACTGTAATAAACCTTTCCTACTGTACTGTACAGTTGCATATTCTTGATAGACCACACATTGTGGAAGATAATTTTTTAATCAGGATAAGAGGTTTGGACCTTTCCACCTGCAAAGCAGTGCACTCTCATAGCGGCCCTTGGAAGGATGTCCAAGCATCCGTTAAATGACAACTGTGCTTCTAAGAGGAAAAGAATACAAAAATATTTCTATTCAAATAGTTAAAGAATAAAATTATACTAGAAAAAAACATCCCAAACCAGCAACAGATGAGACCTGAGACTTTGCATTGCCTGGGACAAGACAGGTGGTGGGCTGTCATCCACCCCTGACCCCACTGCCCCTCTCCCACTGGACTGGCACCATGAGTTGAAATATACTTCCAGTGGACTTGAGTCACTGATGACATACCCACCCCACAATGCTTTGAGTCATATCTCTTTTTGAGAGGGGCTTTGCATACATGTAGATGGAACAGGTCGGTTTCTCTGTCTGTCTCTAAGCCGCCATCAGACTTCTCTAGAGGACTGAAGACAGAGGAAGACAGGCTACTGTGATCCCTGAATGCCTGAGGTCCTGGACACAGTTGCCTAGAGCTGGAAACATTGGGTCAGCCCCCTCACAGCATTTACTACCCTTCAGCTCAATTTGCTTCAATTTCAAACCAGACCTTCTGCACTAGAGACTTTCCCATTGCTAAAGCAAGTCAATCCTCCACATTTTTCACCAGCAAAATCTTCAGCAAAAGCTGGCCACACAAGGACTACGTAGCCTGCCCCCCACAAGACCAGCACTAACAATGCTCTCTGCAGTAGAGGCAGGAGTGGCTGTCTGGCTATAACCCTTAAGAGAGCTTTGCAGCTTTTTAGAGTTTTGTGTGTTGCAGCTTTCCTTCCCCCCCCTCCATCACATTAATAATGTGCTCATTCCTGTTCTTTTCCTGTTTTATCTACATATGATAACTTCTTCAAGCTGAAAGCTATTCCTGTAATCACAATATTTCATCCACGCTCACCCTGTAATGTCTCATTTACACTAATGTAGAAATGTGGCAACGTGTTGCCTAGTGACCAGAAGCATTCCCCTCCACCCTTTTCTCCCACAAGCAAGGCTTTTGCCATGGCAAATAAGTGAGTATTTTAATGTTATGGAATTAAGTTTTATTAGATGCCAGCTTCCTAATAACATTGGAGAGATCTATAAAATAGAACTCCACACATCTGCTTGCCAAATGGTTTTCTAAGCCTCCTAATGTTTCCATTTATGCAATACAATCCTATTTTATATGGCATTTTACAGCTCTAGGAAAAACACTTTCCAGTCAAAACACATTCTAATACATATATTGGGCTTACATGAATACATACAGGAGACAGTCCCATGTCTATCCAAAGGATTTGCTCTTTTCTTACTCTAGTCCCAAACAGTCATAGTCTGTGTTTTACCGGTATCTTAATTGCCCTTCTATTACACAGTTAATACAAATTACATGAATTACTGAGTGAAGTTCTTTCACTTGTGATCTGCAGGTGACAAGAGTGGTCCCTTTGGCCTTAAAAATTTGTGTGTCAGATGAAAACAGAGAGAATGCGGGACAATGCAGAGCAGGATGTCAGCTGCAGTGCTGCCAACACCCAGCTCACAAATCTCGGGTCTGGTTCCAAGAATACACACAGCAGGCTTAAAAAGCAAGGATCTTAAATACAAAAAAGTGATGGGAGGCTTGTTTTAGTTGCCTCCTGTTTTTTTTTCATGCTTCACTCATTACTTGTTTCTTCCATCAGTAGATAGGAAGGGGGCAACAGTTAGAAATATGTCATGACATATTTTCAAACGAAAACTGCCAGTCTCACTTAAAATTCCAGTTTCTGGAATCTTTGAGTGTGGTGGGTTGGCCTTGGCTGGACTCCAGGTGCCCACCAAAGCCGCTCTATCACTCCCCCTCCTCAGCTGGACAGGGGAGAGAAAATAGAACTAAAGGCTCGTGAGTTGAAATAAGGACAGAGAGAGATCACTCACCAATTACCATCGCGAGCAAAACGGACTCGACTTTGGTAATAAATTAAACTTATTTCCCCATGAAATCAGAGTAAGGTAACGAGAAAACAAAAACTAAATCTTAAAACACCTTCCCCCCACCCCTCCCATCTTCCCAGGCTTAACTTCCTATTTTCTCTACCTCCTCCCCCCACAGTGGCGCAGGGGGACAGAGAATGGGGGTTGTGGTCAGTTCATCACACGTTGTCTCTGCCGCTCCTTTCTCCTCAGGGGGAGGACTCCTCACACTCTTCCCTGCTCCAGCGTGGGGTGCCTTCCACAGGAGACAGTCCTCCATGGACTTCTCCAACATGAGTCCTTCCCACAGGCTACAGTTCTTCACAAACTGCTCCAGCGTGGGTCCCTCAAGGGGTCAGAAGTCCTGCCAGCAAACCTGGTCACTCATGGGATCCTCTCTCCACGGGTCCACAGGAGCCTGTGCCAGTGTGGCCTTCCTACAGGGTCACAGCCTCCTTCAGGCACACCCACCTGCTCCAGTGTGGGGTCCTCCATGGGCTGCAGGTGGATATCTGCTCCACCGTTAACCTCCATGGGCTGCAGGTGGACAGCCTGCCTCACCACGGGCTTCACCACTGGCTGCAGGGGAATCTCTGCTCCAGCACGTGGAGCATCTCCTCCCCCTCCTTCTTCACTGACCTTGGTGTCTGCAGAGTTGCTCCTTTCACACATTCTCACTCCCCTCTTTGGCTGCAGTTGCATGTGTTCCCCCCCCCTTAAATATGTTATCCCAGAGGCGCTACCACTGTTGCTGATGGGCTCGGCCTTGGCGAGCAGCAGGTCCATCTTGGAGCCAGCTGGCATTGGCTCTATTGAACATAGGGGAAGCTTCTAGCAACTTCTCACAGAAGCCCCCCTACTACCAAAACCTTGCCATGCAAACCTAATACATTGAGAAAAAGAAAGTACTGCAAAATTCAGTCACTTCACCTGTGGATGACATGGCAGTAAAATTCCCCTGACATCCAGATGTAACAACTTCTCTGTGGCACCACACAATACTGCACCATCTCAAACCTTCTTAGAGGGAGATATCATCCTTCAGATGACCCTCCATCCTGCATCCCTTGAAATAATGCATTGACATCTCTGAAGCAACCAACCACCAGCATTCAGAAGTTTCATCTGTAACAAGGGCCAAAAAGAGATGTCAAAAACATCCCCCGGCAATGATGACTCAAGTTCACAAAGTAAATTCTGGCATTTTCCTGTGCTCTCTGGAGCAGATTCAAATATTGACTTAAACACGGCTGCATGAGATATTTTCAGCCAAAATGAGCAGGAGATTAAATGTGCAAAGAATGAAGCAAAAATTCTATAAGAGGACCCAAGAGAAATAACAGGCCCTCTCACACACCATGTTGTCTAATGTTAAGAGCATTAAAATCCTTGAATGTTGCAGTAGACAAATGCTCTCTCTTGTGGAAAAGAAATATCATCTCTCTTGTAAGGAAGCAAGAGAACAGCCTGAACAAAAAAAATAGTGGAAAAACTCCAACCTTTGGGATTTGGTTATGAAGTTATATTTACTCCAGCCCTTTCTGAACAGGGGTTTGGTTTAACATTTTAAAAGGCTCTAATTCCCAGTTTCATAAGTGACTTTTATTTTTTAATGTAACGGGCTTCTAGTTCAGTTGAGCATATCAAAAAAGTACACAGTTAAGTAGAAACCATATAAATATCGTTCAGCTTCCAGCAAGCCTTGCTGCAGTTGGCAAGGGTAACAACTACAGCTCGGCTTGGAACAGCCAAGAGGAAGGACGTCAAAGGCGCAAGTGAATTAAGCGAGAAATTTCAGAGAGGGGGACGGAGGGCTACGCTGGACATTATTAGAGTACAGGCAAAAAGGAAGGACCTTTAGACAGCCTAGAGGACTACGCATAGCCCAAGTACATAGGAAAAGTCACCGACTGATGTGCCTTAGGCTGTGAGCAAGAAAGCTTTCCTGCTGTTAGATTTCATTCTTGCTAAGGGAATTTGGAATTTGTCCAGTCTTTTATAAATGAGCAAGACTCTTCCAGCTAGAGAGAGGATCAGGGATGGAACCGTTGAGCTACATTTCTGCCTTCTGAGTTGGCTATTGCAGTGATAGCTGGCATAAAATTTTGCAAGGGGTTGCACGTTTATGGTCTCAGTTTTTATTAAAAAGTGATGGAAAATATCGTTTATAAAGCCTTACTTGGGTTTTATTTATGAATACCAAGAGGCCAGATTCATAAAATGAGTTAGGGATTATGGTTCTTTTTGGCTGTAAGCAGCTCCTTATGTCACTGAGTATAAGGGGAGGGAGGAGAAGACATGCTGATGTAACCTATCGAATTTGTACCATCAAGTTTGCTTCTTACTTGCAGCCTGCTCCCATCACTCTCCCCATTTCGCCTTTTGTCCTGTCTAGGATCCTCAGATGGCTGGTGTGAGAAATACAGGTGCTTCCTTTAAAAAGAGACTGAAACCAGGTCCTAGAGCTCTTATACTGACCAAGGAACATAACTTTTTTTCCTACCTGCTCCATCTGGAGCAAAGGCTGGCATCTGAAGTGTGGCCAACTCAGTCAGAAAGTCAATGAACACAGAGAACTTGGCAGACATTATACGTATGGATATACAACAGAACAATTATCCACCTTGTACCAGAGCTCCATGCATGCCAAGGATCACGCCTTTCTAATTCAGGGCCTGGAGACTACAGCCCAAGAGTCATTTGGTTGGGAAATGGGAGTAGGTTATTACTCTTGAGAAACACAAGCAAGTCTAATTCCATCTGCACTGCTGCCTCTACACCACATGAATTAGTTCGCTAGATGCACTCCCACATCACCTAAGGCAAACTGGCATTAGCTGCCTCACATCTGTGCAGCTGAAACAGCATCTGTAAAGTGCTCTGTATAAATGCACTGTGGCCTGTAGGAAAGCAGGATAGACACTCTGAGGGCCCTTCTTGGTCTACTATGTTGCTGCTTGTGGGAGCAGGAATGTTTCCAGCCCTGTTTCATTGTCCTGAAGCACTTATAACATGATGGGCTGCTTTACCAGTGAAGAAACAGAAATAACAGCTGGAACTCAGGAATAAAAGGAGAGTTTATGACCTTTCGAAGAAGGGGCAGGCAACTCAGGAGGACTACAAGGATGTGGTGAGGTTATGCAGGGAGAGGATTAGAAGGGCCAAAGCCCAGCTGGAACTTAAACTGGCTACTGCTGTAAAAGACAACAAAAAATGTTTCTACAAATACATTAGCAGCAAAAGGCAGGCTAAGAAGAATCTCCATCCTTTATTGGATGCGGGGGGAAACATAGTAACAGAGGACAAGGAAAAGGCTGAGGTACTTAATGCCTTCTGTGCCCTCAGTCTTTAATAGTCAGACCAGTTGTTCTCGGGGTACCCAGCCCCCTGAGCTGCAAGACAGAGATGGGGAGCAGAATGAAGCCCCCATAATCCAAGAGGAAATAGTGACCTGCTACACCACTTAGACACACACAGGTCTATGGAGCCAGATGGGATCCACCCAAGGGTACTGAGGGAGGTGGCAGAGATGCTCACCAAGCCACTCTCCATCATCTATCAGCAGTCCTGGCTAACCGGGGAGGTCCCCGCTGACTGGAAGTCAGCAAACATGAGGCCCAGGTACAAGAAGGGCCAGAAGGAGGATCTGGGGAACTACAGGCCTGACCTCAGTGCCGGGGAAGGTTATGGAGCAGATCATCCTGAGTGCCATTACGCGGCACGTATGGGACAATCAGGGGATCAGGCCCAGTCAGCATGGGTTTATGAAAGGGAGGTCCTGCTTCACTAACCTGATCTCCTCCTATGACAAGGTGACCCGATCAGTGGATGAGGAAAAGGCTGTGGGTGTTGTCTACCTGGACTTAGTAAAGCCTTTGACACAGTTTTCCACAGCATTCTCCTGGAGAAACTGGCTGGTCATGGCTTGGATGGGTGTACTCTTCGCTAGGTAAAAAACTGGCTGGACAGCCGGGCCCAGAGAGTGGTGGTGAATGGAGTTAAATCCAGTGGGTGGCCAGTCACAAGGGGTGTCCTCGAGGGCTCAATATTGGGGCCAGTTCTGTTTAATATCTTTATCAATGATCTGGATAAGGGAATCAAGTGCACCCTCAGTAAGGTTGCAGATGACACCAAGTTGGGTGGGAGTGTTGATCTGCTGGAGGGTAAGAAGGCTGTACAGAGGGACCTGGGCAGGCTGGATCAATGAGCCGAGGCCAACTGTATGAGGTTCAACAAGGCTGAGTGCCGGGTCCTGCACTTGGGTCACAACAACGCCATGCAATGCTACAGGCTTGGGGAAGAGTGGCTGGAGAGCTGTCTGGCGGAAAAGGACCTGGGGGTGTTGGTTGACAGCTGCCTGAATATGAGCCAGCAGTGTGCCCAGGTGGCCAAGAAGGCCAATGGCATCCTGGCTTGTATCAGAAATAGTGGGGCCAGCAGGACCAGGGAGGCGACAGTGCCCCTGTACTCGGCACTAGTGAGGCTGTACCATGTTCAGTTTTGGGCCCCTCACTACAAGAAGGACATTGAGGTGCTGGAGCGTGTCCAGAGAAGGGCACTGAAGCTGGTGAAGGGTCTAGAGCACAAGTCTTATGAGGAGCGGCTGAGGGAGCTGGGGTTGTTTAGCCTGGAGAAGAGGAGGCTGAGGGGAGACCTTACTGCTCTCTACAACTACCTGAAAGGAGGTTGTAGCAAAGCGGGGGTCAGTCTCTTCTCCCTAGTAACAAGCGATAGGATGAGAGGAAATGGCCTCATGTTGCACCAGGGGAGGTTTAGGTTGGATATTAGGAAAAATTTCTTCACTGCAAGGGCAGTCAGGCACTGGAACAGGCTGCCCAGGGAAGCAGTGGAGTCTCCATCCCTGGAGGTATTTAAAAGAAAGGCTAGATGTGGTTCTTAGGGACATGGTTTAGTGGTGGACTTGGCAGCGCTAGGTTAATGGTTGGACTTGATGATCTTTAATGTCTTTTCCAACCTAAGCAATTCTATGGTTCTAGAAAGCTCTGAACTTCTGACTTTAGAGTTGTGTGTATCCCCACCCCACCCTCAAGTTCCCCTAACATCCAGCTTCTCCTCTCATCCCACTATAGACTGCCCCACATTGCTACCTTGCCCAAGTGCTTTACAGATTTTTAAAAATATCACCACATTCTGCCAGTTTGAAAACCACTAAGTCAATCTCAAAAAGAGAGAAATAAAGGAATTACCTGAAAACATAGCAAAGAAATGAAACTTCTGTTTCTGGTTGCCATCCATCATATTTTTAAGCATGTAATTTGCATTATGGATAACAAAGCTCTTACAAAGTTCTGGGACTTGGAAGTCAGTCCTTAAATAACCTGCATAAAAGTCAGGGGTGGGAGGAGGGAGCAAAAGCTAAAGACCTACTGAGAGACACAAAACAGGCTACTGAAAGAACGGAGAGTAGGGAAGACAGAAAGATCAGAGAAAAATAAGAGGCTCCTGAGGAAGCAGGGCTCCTGTTTTACTCTCCACATATGTGGAGAGCCTGCAGTGCTACTGGATTAGTTTTCTTTGCTTCCTTTTTAAAACCAGGCAAGATAGGTGCTGTAGGTGTGGAAAAGAAATACAACATTGTTCTCCAAAGCCCAAGTGCCACCACAACAAATCAAATCTTTTCTAGTCAATAGGACAGCATGTTTGATAAAATACTGTACAAGTTTGGGCAGCAAAGGCTGGACCAGTACGATGGGAAAAAAAATAGGTAAGGGCATGCCATGGGAGTTGAGCTGGGATGGAAGCAAGGGAACTAAAGCGTGGACTCTATTTCAGAGCAAAGAAATTATTAAGAAGCTTCCCGAAGGCAGTACTGGATGCTCATCGCATGCATCATTTAAACATGAAGGGGAAAAAAGCATCAGTTAGCTATAGCATAATGGATATTTGTACACTTGCAAATGGGGAAGTGCTCTGATTGACAAAGTAAAACAGCAAAAAGCCTTGCTTCATTATACCTGTAAGACCAAGAAGGGTTGTCTCTTATCTGCTTTGTATCTTCAAGGCAGAAGCTACCCAGACACTGCAGATGAGTATGGAAGTATCCTTTTCTGACACTTATTTGGTATCTTCAGTCTCCCAAGATTTCATAGCAAAACAATTAATAAATCTATGTGTTTTCATGAATTTTTACTGGGAGTTTCACAAAACAATTCTGACAACGTTTCAGTTATTCTAACTTGTGGATAATGGGAAAAATATTTTTTCAAAGTTTACTAGGTGTCAACATTGTTACAGATTCTCTTTGCACTGCCCAAGTTTCTCATTTATGGTATTGATATGACTTTCATCTTCAACATCTCCTCTTCTTCCCTCTCCCACCCTGAGTCTTTGGACAACAGTCTGGTTTGAAATGGTAGATGAACATTATAACATGGTAATTTCCTTAAAGAAAAAACAATGTACCAAGATTAAAGTTTTGTATGCCTACTTATGTATATTCCAACATGCTCTAATACCTGTCACAACCTGACTGCTCAGCTGTATGACAAGCACAATCAGCATGCTCTCCGGACATATTTCTTAACAGAAGGGGAAAACACTCCCTGAAGATCTTGATCATTAGATACTACACTAAAAGCTCCCTTATATACATATACATGCAAAACGCAAGTCACACCAAACATTCTTCCATACCTTCTATTTCTTCCTTCCTCCTTTTTTTATTTTATTTTCAGTGGTAGTCTTAGAAACTCAGACACCAAACTCATCCTGTAAGGACTAATCAAATAAGAAAAAACACACATTAAAAGATGAGCAAACAATTGATATTTGTTTTCCTGGAAACAACAATAAAATAACCCAGAACAAACACCACACATACTTCAGGTAAACATTCAATCATCTTTCGTTTTTATAGACAAGTGAAAAGAATTTAAATCAACCAATGGTCTTTGTTCTATGTCACTTTTTAGTCTTTTTTTTAGTGTTAATGACAAGCAAACCATAACACAAGTTATTTCAGTAGTAAAACTGAAATATTTCGTTTCCAAAAAAAAATCAGTGACAATGTATGTTTTTCAGTTTCACTTTTTTACTGGCTGCAACAGGCAGTCAATCCCAAACTGTATCTTTGACAAAGGGAGTTTTCACCCAAAACATATACCTGGCTGTAATAATCAGCACATATAGACCAATTTACTCCAAAGCTATGATAAGACTTAGCGATGAACTCTGATATTAGTATCCCCCCCAAAAAGTATTATCTTACAGCAGCATGTCTTCACTACCCACACATGCTCAGAGGAACAAGACTGCTGGGAGTGCAGCCATTTCTAAAATTGTATTAAAAAAAGATGTTTGAAAGAAAGCCACAATACACAACATGTTGGAGGAGTTATCCTGCCAAAAGGAAGCGTGTCCACAAGCTCCACAAGCCAGCAACGTAGATTTTCCACTCCTTTGCTTTCATCAGGACTACTATATTCCTGTATGATCTAGATGAGTGACTGAAAATGGACCACACTGTGCTAAGCACTAAGCACTCTACATAAGTACAGAGAACATGAAAGTCCCTGTAGTGCCATTAGCTAAACCCTGGAAAAGGAAACAAGACCAAAAAGGAGTAGGTAACTTCTGGCCATAAAAGCCAATCAGTGGCAAAGCTGGGAGCAAAGCTCCAAACTACTAATTCCCAGCTCAAGATTTAATTAATCTTAACTACAGAGGCTTTCAGATTGTTTTTACAACGTGACCAATAACAAGAGTCAAGAACGTAGGCGACCTTTGCAGAAGTGACCTGAAACCCCATTGTTCAGCATCCCAAATACTCAAGAGTCAAACTGAAATCAAGCAGATCAGAAACCATGACTACTTATAACATGATATAGCTTGCATTTTTTTCTAAACTGCAAATGCTTTTCTAGAGTGAACTTCTTATTTAAGCATCCATTTTGTGATTAAGGAGCGCAAATAAAGAAAAAGACCATCCCCAGCAAAACTACTTGTCATTCTAGATTAACTGCCAGTGCATCATGACCCAGGAGTGAAATGACAGAAAATATTTTAATATTCTAATATGTACTTCACTTGTTTGAAGGCTGCCAGATGTCAACCAAATTTAAGACAGATTTTCCTCTTTAGGACAGGAGCTTCATGCCTTTTAATCAGAAGCATTTGACTTTTTTTTTTTGTTTGAAGTTGTTTGTTTTTTTTTTTAACTGTATGCCTTTTTCTTTTTTGGTTTTTGTTTTTGTAATGTGATAGAAATCCTAATCATGGAAATATTATGGCATAGGAATAATTTCATACATCTGTTATTCTGCCAAACTCTCCCACATAGTTTTGATCCAAGTACAACCAATGAACACACTTCTGCACACTCTGAAGAAATCACAGATTCAGTTCGGCTCACACCTTTAAGTGGGGTCAAATATTGGTGGGGAGGGGGAAGAGAGAAGCTGCTAAGCTTCCATTTACCTACAGAACATAGCATTCACATCTCCTAAACCACTCAGCTTCAAAGGAAAGATATGATTCTTTCTGCTAAGCAGCCCAAATCTTTGCCGATCCCCTCCTGAACCCAGACAACCATGCCATGCAGAGGTACTCACTATGAGATCTGACAGTCATGAAAAGGAAGTATTTGCAGTCACACAGACCATCTCCTGGAGTCAGAAGACTTAGCATGACTGCATGGCTCAGGGTGTCCTATTTACAGCATTCCCCAGTGCTGGGAATCTTTGCATTTAGACAATTAGCAAAGAACTGTATTAACATAAAAGTCATAAATTCCAAAAGACTGAAAATGTGCAGATCTGTTAAAGTGTCTGTGGGGAGGTCAGAATATAGAGGAGAGAAACTTGCCAGAAAGGAGTCTCAATTTCAGTGCTATCTACTGGTTTAAGACCAAAAAAAAAAAAAAAAAAAGCCTTTAATTATTTCTTTAATTATTTCACAGCAAGCGTTTACTTTGCCCAACAGAAATCAGTGCCTGGAACTGTAAAGAGGCAGGACTCAGAAAGGATGAGAGCAGTTCCAGGGTTGGTTGGTTTTGTTGTTTTTTTTAACACAGTGAAACTGGATGCCTTGAAATCTGCTCAGGGATGTGCAAGAAGAGTGAGGTATTCTTATATGAAAGTCATGTTATTATAACAAACCCTGGAAAAAAATACCCTGAGCTCATTCAGTACATTTTAAACTGAAGTTTATGGCTGGGTCGTCAAAGGTAAACACATAAAAATAAGAACCACCCCAGTGTTTATATTATACCACAGAAAATTAGTCATTATATTGCAGTATTGTTTTAGACATGTACATTGTAGAATGAAAACTGCAGGGAACTTAATTGTGTCAATATTTACCCCAAAAGCCACTTAACAAGTTGCATTTGTTTTGAAGAAAGCAAATAGCTAATATTTTGGAAACAGTATTGCCTTCAAAGAGCAGAGAACTATTTTTTTTTTTCCTGTAGAAGAGGCATCCGGTCTTGACAAGAAAGTACAACTGCGGTGAGACACAGCCCTCTTGCAGAGACTTGTTAGGGAGCAGTGTAAGTTCAGGAAGGAATGGTGGCATTTTACTGTCCCCCCCAAAAAAATTCCTTCAAAGCTTCTTTCCAAACAGAATTCTGGGGAACAGTACAGTGACCAAACCATTTTGTTTTGATGAAATAATAAGTCTGCCTTTCATTTGAGAGTCCAAAAATAACCTAGAAAAACTCTTTAAGGGGTGAAGGAAAAAAAAAAAATTATAAAAAGGGTAGGGGGCTCAAAATGTTCCTTTTGAAATGGCCAGGAGTAACTCTCTGAACTTTATAAAATAGACCCATTCCCATTTATCTCCTAGAAAATATTTTTTTATAAACTGACATCCTCAAAATCTCTTTCATCTACTGATATTACTGACTAGGAAGACACTTTCCCACCCTGTACTTAAACACTGGGGTTGGTAGGATATTTACCAATGCAATGATTATAATGTGGAAATGCAAAAGATATGACCTGTTTGGGAGACTGGCCAAGCTGAAAACCAAGTCCCTGTTGGTACTGTATGGAGAAAAAAGAAAAAAAAATAGTGACCAATGCCTGGGACTGTCTGGAAGCAGACAGGCAGAATTTTGCCCTTCCAATTTACCTAATGGAGAAGCATTAGCTATATTTCTTCACAGGATCTACACATTTCACACTCCTTTTCCATAAGAAAAAATGGATAATGTTTTCTTCCTATAAAGGTACATATTGCTCTGCACATGCAGATCTGCGGATGGACAGAACAGGTTGCCACACAAAGACTAACTACGCATTCTCCACTCAGATAAAAGATGTGAAGTTCAGCAACACAATTCAGCCATCAACCTCTCCTTACTAAAGGCAAAAACTCTGAAAATCCAGTGCCAAGACCACTGGCTGCCCCACACCAACACTTCTGAGTGCCTTATACTGCGACCGTTCAGACAGTTGGTTGCAGCTTTTCACTGCGTATCCTGAGCACATGCACTTGTACTCCCCTCACCATCAGAAACTGATGGTAGATTTTCTGCAGTTAAAAGCAATGTGGGGAAGACATCCTTCTCAGATGCTAAGAATCTGATTCTCCTTCATGACCAGGCACCACAAGAAAGCAGACAGAAAGAGAGATACAACTACAGCAGGTCTTATTTTTTTCAAAATAAATATTTAACTCTAAAGATACATTCCACTCTCTAGATACTTGGCAATACATTGAGAAACAACCAAAGACCAGCTGCTACAGCAGCTCAAGAAACTGGGGAGATGTTGGGGGACATGAGCCAGCAGTGTGCCCAGGTGGCCAAGAAGGCCAATAGCATCCTGGCTTGTATCAGAAATAGTGGGGCCAGCAGGACCAGGGAGGCGACAGTGCCCCTGTACTCGGCACTGGTGAGGCCGCACCTCGAGCACTGTGTTCATTTTGGGCCCCTCACTACAAGAAGGACATTGAGGTGCTGGAGCGTGTCCAGAGAAGGGCAACGAAGCTGGTGAAGGGTCTAGAGCACAAGTCTTATGAGGAGCGGCTGAGGGAGCTGGGGTTGTTTAGCCTGGAGAAGAGGAGGCTGAGGGGAGACCTTATTGCTCTCTACAACTACCTGAAAGGAGGTTGTAGCCAGGTGGGGGTCAGTCTCTTCTCCCAAGTAACAAGCGATAGGATGAGAGGAAATGGCCTCATGTTGCACCAGGGGAGGTTTAGGTTGGATATTAGGAAAAATTTCTTCAGCAAAAGGGTAGTCAAGCATTGGAACAGGCTTCCTGAGGAAGTGGTTGAGTCCCCATCCCTGGAGGCATTTAAAAGATGGGTAGATGTGGTTCTTAGGGACATGGTTTAGTGGTGGACTTGGCAGTGTTAGGTTAACGGTTGGACTTGATGATCTTTAATGTCTTTTCCAACCTCAACGATTCTATGATTCTATGACAAGTCTTTCGAGTAGAGTGGTTCTTCCCTTATTCATTTCCCAAAAGCTGGGAGCTACTTCCAGGATCAAGACAAGGAGGATAAAAAGTTCTTTATTACTGGATTTTTCATGTTTTAACTCTGTTTTATTGCACTGCATTTAGCAGCACAGCTGAAAATGGGGCAGGGTCACTATGAGACAAGATTCTCCACATACAGGGTGCTCGCAATTGTGGAGCTGCAGTCTCCGACTTCCCCTACTGCCTGTCCCCACAAGCCGTTACCACTCCCACCAAATCAGTGTCCCTAAACTTGTACAAAAACTCGCTGACACCTCATATCCATGCCAGACCCCAGAAAAATCTCTCCCAAGTAAAAGTGGATGTAAAGTCTTTGCTAGGCTACTACATCCTTAAATCCTGCTGCGTCTTGTCTCTCAAGCCAAGTCCACATAGCTCTAAAGTCCTTTGTGCTTACATCATTACACAGATCAACATTTTCCCTTTACCTCATTTTTAAAAATACATTTTTTTTTCTTTTTATCTTTACCTTATCTTCTCTTTTTTCATTTTAGAAATGCTCCCTTGTCTGGGCTACTCCACTGTGAATTCTACTAACTCGAATAAAATATTTATGGCTTTAAATATTCTCTGACATCCAGCACCACAGGCCATATCTATGGCTGTAGGCTTTCCGCTAGCTAGAATCAGGCTTGCTACATTAATTCAGCATAAGCCTCAGATCAGGCATTCCCAGTCTCTTTGTAGTCAAACCTTGCTTGAGATGACTGGAAATTATCTGTGTCCCACTGGGTTAAGCTCTTCCTCCTCTACTCATCAACGAGCTCAGGGCTGCAGACAGCTCCTAAACTCCCACTCCCTCCAGAGCAGCTCCTTCTCCCTCACCTCTCTGACTCTTTCCAGCACTAACACTGAACCTATGCTAAGATGTCCAGCTGATGTCCAGAGCTAGGCACAGCTTTTGCTCTGCGCTCCTCCAGCCAAAGGAACGTTTCCCCTCTTGGGAGCCGCTGGTCATTGCATTTTTGCACAGTCTGAATGCAAACAGCATTTGCCAGCAAACTTTCTGCCAGACCAGCATTTCCCTTGTACTGCTTCTTTACATCTCCAAGCATTTCACCTGCCCAATACATGAAGCATCAAATGAGAGCCAACACATATAGACACAGAAGCTGCTAGACATTGAACAACTGTGTGGGCTGGCAGCGGGCAGCGGTGCAAAGATATCTCCTTTTTGAAAGGCTTTTAGTGAAACTCATGACCTACCAAAGCACTGTGCAATGTACGCCATTCACAGCAAGCACTGCTGAGTCCTGGGTGGTCCAAATATTCCCATAAGCTTTTCAGCTGGTTTACTAAAAAACAAACCACTGATGAACAATTCCATGCATTGGTAAGGATGCAGAGGTGTTTGCTCCAAGTGGATTTTCCCCGTTTCACCTGCAGGTTCCTTGTTAGCCCCTTACCTTATCCCCCATCCTCATTCCAACATTTTTATATTCATTAAATTTTTGTTACTTCAAGCTGATTTCCCTTTTAGAGCAATGCTTTCTACAGTTGTCACGGCATACAGATCAAATGACAGTTTTTAAATTCATGTCTTTAACTGATGATCTCAGATTTTGACAGTACTTTACCTGTAACCCTACCTCAAACTTCATATTTTCTACTATGCACCACAGAAACCTAAAATCTGGTAAGTCATCCTGAACAGGACTACCCTCACAACAGGGTAGGCAGCACTTCAACTTCACAGATGTGTCACAGAGCACTGTGAGAGTGATCTCATGAATTTTAAAGCATTCATCTGTAAGGTGTATTACAAGATGACATACCCTGATGCATTTCTCAAATGTTAGAAAGTTTAAACAGTTCTTCAATATGAAGACATATCTGTCCTGATAACACAGCTGCTTGTAATGCTTTAACTAGCAACAGAACCAGTGATCTCTTTCATGGGTGCAAATCACTGTTTACGCACACTCTGTAAATACTTTTTGAAGAAATCTTGGCAGGAATTTTCAAAGGACCCTGCAGGAGTTTTGTTGCAATAGACCAGCTCCCTCAAACAGCAACATTACCTTTCAACTTCATCACCGCTAGGGTCAGTAGGAAACTAAGCATTATTCCTCCTATCAGAGTTTCAACAGGAAAAGCACCCTTTTGATTTATTCCTATAAAGAAACAATGATTTTCCACGGAAGAAAAAATTACAAAGCAAGAAATGCAGAAGAAAGGGAAACTCTAACCACTTGGCATGAACACCTTGGCAAGATTTGCCATTTGGAGCAAAACCAGTGGCTTCAATCCCTCACTTCCTAAGAAATTGCCTCTTTGTCCTTTCTCGTCTTTGAAAGCAGCTGTAAATATTTGCAGAGCCTCACTGATAACCTCACTGGAAATCCTCAGCAGATTTCTCCTTGGCTAGATATTAACACAACATCTGAGAATAGGAAGACAGGTAAAGGATGGGCCACTATTTACCATACCATCGAAATCTCTCTCTCGCTCAAACCCATCTGTCCTTCTACAGCCCAGTCTTGTACTCAGTCTGGACTCTTTGCAACATGGTCAATCCTTCTGCTTTGATCTTCATAGCACGTAGCGCAAAGACCACTTATTTGGACTAAGCCAACACCTTAGTGCAGCATTGCACGGAACAGACTTCTTGATAAAAGTCAGCATTTAAGGTTTAAGTGTCACTGCCTAATTGTTTACTTTTATTTCATTTTTCTTCTTTTCAGGTTTGTTTTTGAGGAATTCAGGAGCTCTAGATTAAAGGAAGAGGGCTGTACTTTATCATTTGAACACAGTATTTTTGTACTGCAGCTCTTTTGTCCGTACCCTGTCAGGGTACCCTTGCTCCTTCTCATCACCTCTTTCTCTAGCAGAGAAAAGGGGAGAAAAAGTGTGGTACCTCAGTTTCCCAAAACTCACTCCTCTAACACAAATTGACGAGCAGCTGACAAGCAGGCTGAATAACGGATTTGTGCCAAAGCACTTTGTACTATAATTACAGCACAGAGAGTTGGCTGTGATGCCCCCAACTAGATCTTGCTATCATGTGTCATATTTACCTCCATACCACCCTAAATTAATCTTTTCTTAGAAGGAACAAGATCTTATTGGATTTTCAGGGAGAAAGAACAAGTCTGTCCTTACCTTACAGCAGCATGGCTATGCACATAGGTTAGTGTTACTTGTTGACAGTTTGGCACCTGAAGGGGAAAGTTGTTGCTCAAGCAATTCACGATAAGCCTCCTATTTTGATACCACTTTACAGGATCTCCCTTATTTATTGGATTGTCACCACAAAGTTTATTGCCTAAATCAATTTTTATTAATTCTCAAGGAAACAGCACAAAATCAAACAGAAATACCTTGTGAAAAGAAGCAAACTACTAACTTATTATATAAACCCCCTTAACAGGCAAAACCCAAAACTGGATGTACATACATTTGATACAGTTTAGCTATCCATTGATGCAAATAAGTTATGTTTAGTGTACAGAAATTTAAAACAAAACATTGCTTGTTATGAGGACAAATGTTTACTTCCTTCTAAATGAAAAAGCTATGATCAAGACCTTGTGCTATACCCAACATCCAGGCATCCACTGCACTCTTTTTCAAGGTTCCAGCTTTTTATGTGAGTAGGAAAACAATTATTGTTGCACTGTGGCCTTACACACTGCAAATTCAGCATATCCAGCTGTTGATAGGGTGTCGGGGAGAAAGCAATATCAGCTCACTCTTCTGGCCAAAGCACTTTTCTGCTTCAGCTTCTCCTAAATGCAGTGCTCCTGAGGAGTCACAGAGCTTGTGAAAGAACTCCTGGTTCAGGTCGACAGATTTTGCCAACCCTTCCCATGCTGACTACAGATGCTGTCGCTCCAGCTTCCAAGCCCATCCCCTTCTCAGTGGCTGCTGCACCCCAGCAACAGGACAGGGGGACACCCCCTTCTTGGCTGCCACAAACCCTGTGCCCTATTCTTTTCATGCAGCAGCTGTTTACTGCATGTCCAAAAGGAAGGGATTGCTATAAATGTGGTCTATCTCTAGTAAGATTTGGTGGGATTCACAGGCCTGACAAACCCACTTAGAGTTGAAGACTTCCTCCAAACTCCTGTGTATTTAAGAATCCAGTCCATTTTGAAAGATGCCTGCCAGAGAGTAAAGGCTGGCTGCACTTCACATTCCTCAGGTTTTTAATGCATGATTGCAGATTATGTTTCCTGTACAGAACAAAGCAGGCTTGCTTGTTTGTTTGAAGAAAAAGAGCACAAAAATATTGTGGTTGTACAAGTCAGGGCATGTGTCAAACATTCACAAAGAGCAGCATAATAAAAAGCAGGTGCTATGACAAGCTTCCAAATTTGCTATACAAGCACCAGCAATGATTTATTTATAACTACAGTTCATCCCACTGAGGTTGTTTTCCAGCAAGTGGTTCGTCTGTTGGTCTAGCATATGCATCAAGCACTTTCTCTTCCTATCATTTCTGTTACAGTGGCTATTCTCACACTCTGAAGGTCCAGTTCTGCCTTTGCTTTGGGACAGAGGAGAGAGAGAAGCCCCACAGAGAAAAAGGAGTGCATTGCACGGGATACAGCCAAGATGAGCAGAAGGTGCTCTGAGAAATAGAGGATAAAGAGGCATAAAATATTCTGGAACTACATCCTCACGTGGGCCCTGCAGCCCATAAGAGATTAACAAAACCAACAATACAATTTATAAATGCTGAAATATTCTGTTATCACTACAAAGTAATGAAGTAAAAGATCTGTGCGCTCTGTGAACTTTCTGTTGAAGCATTTCAACTCTTTCCATGACTTGAGATCAATGGTGCTAAAATGCTGCAATTTCCTGAGACATCAGATCCAGCTCCTTTTGTCATTGCTTTATTTTTGACATTGAGCTGAGATTTCAAAACTGCACTTTGCAGCCCTGCTAAGCACCTTCTAGTTTATATTGGGAGAAACAAAGGTGAAAAACTGACCTCATTTAAGTGCCTAACCTGAGAACTGAGCTCCTTTGAACTTCTGGACCCCTATGCCTGGCCATAACCCTTTTACAGGATGGTCTAAGATTTTTCTTAGTGACATTACTTTCACCTAGGTTTAAACGTCTGAGCCGGTCACTTTACAACCACTGTAATAGAACCAGACAGATCAGTCTCCAAAGGTGGTTCACTGATTATAAAGAGGGCTTCAGTCAGTAGTTTGGATTATTTAAACGTCAAGAAGCTAGTGCACAGGGATCCCATCTCTCACCTTTTGGGGTAGATGAAGATTACAGTGCTGCTTCTGCAGCTGAAAATTGAAGCCATGAGTACAAGACTCTCACCTTTAAGACCAAGAGTTTCCCAGTGCTCAGCTGCAGTAGCCTACAAAAGGCAATTTGGTAAGATAGAGGACAAAGTCCATCCAAAGGACAACACAGCAGCCCCCATAAAAGCACCTATCTGTTTTTCTGTCTAACGAGGAGTGGCAGCATCTTGCTATCAGAGAAGTACTGTCACAATAATGAGACAAGGAAACAGAGACAGAGGTCTTTTCCAGAAAGTAGTCAGTTTTTAAAATAACACAACTCTTTCTACTTTAGTTTATTTCTACATTTACAAGCTGACGAAGCTATAAATTTGAAGAGAAGCATCTTCCATCCTACTTTGATAAACAGATTGCAGACAGTATGACAGCCTTTTTAAATTAAGGACCTGACTTTTGTCAAGAGAGATTTTGTAGAAATATCCCCCTCAGCAAACTTAACCTGAACTTTCCCAATCATAAGCAGAAAGCCATGCAGCCATCCTTCAGGAAGTATTTGTTCTGTCCAAAACACTTTTTTTCCTGCAGTAATTCCCAGCATAGTTTCATTCCCTTGCTGGTGATGATTAAATTTCAGCTATTACTTGTAGGTTTTGGGCCACAGTCCTTAGATTGTCCTCCTTGCAGCAGTGTTTTTTGTTGTAGATCCATTAGACAATGAGTCAATACTACTTCTGTCTGCTGAGATATTTCCTTAGATACACACTTTCAGACAATAAAGGGTTATGAAAATACAGTTTATAGCTCTTAACTGGCAGATGTTTCATAGCCTTGGAAATAACAACTCTTTTTTGCAGCATAAAAATGAGAAGCAGTACCACACCCCGAGATTTTAAGAGCAAGATAGATGCATAAAACAACCAAATGGATTAGGTGACTAAAATGTTAGCAAATGCCACACTACTGTTTATCTAGATGCCAGACTATCAAAGGCTTGGGAGCATAAGATGGCAGACATAGCAGTTCATATGGGACATCTTCCACCTCCTCCCAAAGTACCCACCCATGGTCCAACACCAGCAACAGAGCAACATCAAGAGGAGCTGAAGAATGTGACATTTCAGTTGAGAGTGCTAGCTGGCTTTCAGAGGTCATCCCCACTTTTGGTTTGGATCCCAGAGTGTTTTTGGTGAGCACAAAAGATTCCTTTTGGCTGAAACCACCCCAGATGCACAGCGTGCTCAATGCCAACTGGACATAAGAGGCATCCAAACTAGCAAGCAAGCCACATCACTGCAAAGTCCTTTGGCACACATTGAACACGCCTACTCCAGTAAGAGTGCCTGAACTTTCACATTTGCTGTAAACCTCCATTCCCCAGTTCTTCACAACTTGTTATTTTGTCTTTCACCAAGATGCCTCTGGCCTCGATAACCTAACAACTACAAACCCAAAGAAATAAGAGGTAACAAATATCAAGTTAATTACTGGAAAGATGGTTATTTAAGCCTGCAGGGCACTAGCTTGGCAGCCGTTTCAACTCCCTGTTTAACCATAGGCTTTCTTGTTTGTGGGGTAGGAGGCAAGTTACTCAGGAGACCTGGGAATTGCTGTGATCAACACAGCGACATTGGAGTTGTAGGGCCAAGGAGAGCAGATGCCAACACCATGAAGGGATCGAAGTACCTTTTTGACAGAGTGACAGTCTAACAGAGAGCACATGATGTCTGTGGAGCAGGAACTTGACCCTTGTCTGCCAAGTTGACTCCACCCACCAGCAAGTCCAGTCCACTCTGGCCCAGTATCTCTGGCATTATTTTCTGCTCAGATGTTTTGTCAGGGAGGACAAGTTATTCCCACCATAAAATGTCTCAGTTGCCAGGCTATTGTTTATTCTGCTGGGAGACTTGAAATGCTTAAAGGTTTTGAACCTTTCAAGCAAAGCTGGGCATCAAATCTTTCTCTCCCCACATCCCAAACACACTGCCTAGGCAGCAGGCTGCTGTACTGCTATTTGATAGCTTTTGAACATAAGCTTCTCCACCCCCTTCAGTCTCTTCTCAGACCCTCAAAATGCAGGCAGAGAAATGCCTAGGCAGGGATGTCAAGTTGAAGATGGCTGCTCATTTCCTGTGCCCAGGTGGGACGAGGACAGTTCTGGGAACACACAGGACTTAAGATGCAAAGGCAGTTTGGGCACTTACAGTATTCAGTAGGAGGCTTGTGGTCTGCACACTGATTTAGCCACAGAGGGGCACTTAAACAATACTGACTGCTGAAATCCTTGGAGGAATCTCCTCTTAAGCCTCTTCACGCTCCGGTTTGCTAGGTATAATACAGAGAATAGCACTTTCCTGCCTCACAGTGTGGTTTGCAAGGACAAAGAAACCTATGCAGCTCAATTCTGTGTGTTACAGTACCAAAGACTGATTTCAAGAGTCAATCACTCCAAACCTATTTTTCACCCAAAGCATCCACTCTCAAAAGAAAAAATGAGCTACATACATTTTACATCAGCTTGTGCATGAAGAAAGACAGGCTTAGTGGATGGAGACACTTCACACTGAAGCGTACAAATTGGCTCACCGTGGGAGCGAGGGGGATGAAAATAACTCTCAGAGTTAAGGAATGACCCTTAGGCCAGTCCAGCACAAGAAACGTCATCGAGTCTGCAAAAGTAGCACCTACATCTTCAAAAAAAGTGAGCGCCCTTTTACCAGCAGAAGCTAAAAGTGTATTCCCTGAATAACTCAAAGGTAAATGCATTTTGGAGGGGAGAATAGGATGACTGAAAGGAACCCCTGGAGGACTACAAGTCGTCAGGTGTTAAGAGCTAGGATCCTCTTCCAAGAGCTCTCTGCATAGAGCAAGTCTGAGATGTAGGGCATGCAGGAGGACACAATCTCTCATGAGGAAAGAGTCTAAAGGAACTCTTCTGAGTACAAGGAGAGATACTTTGTAGATCAGTGAATTTATATCCAGTGTGGTTTCCTTTCATTCCTTTACCTAAAATTTCTTTAGGGATTCGTAACTTGGATCTAGTTTGTAAA
This sequence comes from Nipponia nippon, assembly GCF_047370975.1. NCBI lineage: Eukaryota > Metazoa > Chordata > Aves > Pelecaniformes > Threskiornithidae > Nipponia > Nipponia nippon. Next base: position 60,934,113 of record NW_028262380.1, read on the forward strand.
CTGTGTTTTATTTGGGATGTTTTATGTTCTTTTATTTCCAGTTTCAGCTTCACCTAATCTGAATTGAAGAGAATTGCTACCTGGCTAGCATCAAGACAGGATGTAAAAATCCTTAAACCCAGGTATTAGTGCAACAGTTGCACACCCCTTCTGCATGTTGCTCCACAGTATGAAAACTGTAGCTGGCTGTGCCAACCCAGAAGATGTGTAGGCCAATTTGGTAGTGATGGGAGAGGAGGAAGTGCCTGCCAGTGGTCATAGACAGACAGGAAAGCCCTCTGGTATGGGGTAAAGCAGTCAGAGCATACCTGAATCCCAGGGAACCATTTGCCACAGTACACAATTTACTAAAAGATAAAGCCATTGGGATTGCACAGTTGTGGCTTAGAGAATCACTTTGCAACTTACAAGCCTCAGCTCTGTGGTTTCTGTCCTGCGGCGTGAGAATTTCTTTCTATCAAGTTTGCCACAGATTTTTAGGAGGAGTCTTAACTTCTCACACCATGGGCTCAGACTCACAAACAAGTTACTAGGGAGCAACAAGCTACTGCATGTCAAATAACCAAGTGTGCTTAGCCTTCTTCCATCCAGCTACTTTGAATGCTTCTGAACTTGCTAAGATACATTTGGCCAGTCATGCCTTAACTTGTCAATACCCTCAACACTTTGTTGTAGCACTTCGGTCCCTGAAAAGCTCATCCAGCTATAATGTTGAGCCTAAACTTCAGGAATTATCCCTGTGCTCTTTCTGCTTACAAATTATACTTGGCACACAATGTTACAATTTCCAAGCTAAGTTGTTTCTTTTTGGCATTTGCAAATAGTCTTAAAGCTTCACAGTTATATCTGTAATGGCACCATCACATCCTAAAAGAATCATCAGCTCAGAACCATACTCTCCCAGTGGTAACTGAGTAGTACTCCTATAGCGGGGCAGCAGATTATTTAGAGGGAAAAGCAGTATTAAAGTATTTTTTGCTTCTTTAAATATAGCTTACCATAGGGAAATGAAAAGCAGACTGCTGTAGCTGCACGGTCAAGTGTTTGAAAGAAGAGTGGCAATATCCTAGTTTATGCAAACTGTTCATATGTACTCCATTTCATCTTCATATTCTTCTCTACTTACGTTACATAACCAGGCTCTTGAATTAAATGGTAGTATGCATCGTGATCAGGTAACAAAAATTTTAAACGTTGAGTAAGAGGAGTAATGAGCGTAGGTACAAGTTAATACATATGAAAATCTTTATGAATTTTAAGTATTGTAGAAGTCCCAGGAGTCATATGCATAGACACAAAAAGGGCATAATCCAATTCTTCATGCACAGGGGAACTTACATTTCCCCTTTCACTTGGAAGAAGACAGTTTTGTATTAATCTCTATTTGTATTAAGCTCTAATCAGCAGGCTCAGATATACCAGTAACCTATTGCACAAATTGTGTGTCAACATATTAGGATTATTATTGCATTTGCATGAACATTGTCACAGAGTTTTGATGGTTATAATTGAGACATGTTTTCTCTGATTACGTTTTAACAAGATTTATGAATAAATACCACAGTAAGAAGTCTGCAACATCTGGATGAGGCTTGCTCAGAATCATTATGACAGCATTTACTTTATCAAAGTCACTGGAATATACTTTTATCTCTGGTTACATGACAAGCAGCAAGAATTCAATCTGTATGTCTGGTGCGTAGGCTGATTGCTATCCCTTTAATAGTCTGCATTGTTAACAGTTGTGGAGCTTGAACTGTTTGAAAGTGTTTTTCCTCCATAATGGAACATAAAACCTTCCCACCTCCACGAAATTTAACCACTTGTTTCCCTTTCAATGAAGATGCATGCTTCTATGGAAGCTAAATCCCAGCACACTCTTTCCAAAACTGACCTGCATACAGATGCTGTCAGTCTTAGATCAAGTAACATGTAAACTTAATGGGCAAAGGTGTTACCAAAAGTAGTAATTACAGCCAGAGAAATTAAAAATAAAGGGACATTAAGTCAACTACCAAGTCTCCCCTTTCTCTTTAATAGCACAAGCCCATAGAGGGGAAAAAAAAAAAAAAAAAAAAAAACCACAACAAAACAAACCACCAAAAAACACCGAACAGAAAAAGATAAAGGCCAACTTGTAATTCTGCTTAGTTGCCAACAGAAGAAAATATATTCCAACATCATTATATAACATGGATATACTATTCAGGTGTTTACAGAAAACATACCTTTCCTACAACATTGTTAATTCTACCATCAGCATGTTAATTTGTCCTGTTTAGCTGTCCTGTGAGATGGTAAACCTTTTTGCAATGAATGACCAGGAGCAAAGCTACAGCAGAAATGGTTACTAAACTTAAGAATGCCCTTCCATTTGATGTCCAACTTGAGTGTAATTTTTAGAAATAAAAAAAAAAAAAAAAAAAAAATCAAGTGAGTACATTCACCATTCTCTCTCTGTCACACTTTGAGGAATTTCATTTTTATTTCCAGCTCTCAAAATCCAGTCTAAAGAATAAGGAACTGATGCATGCTGATGCATGAAAGGCCAGTGATGCCCTCTCATGACTAGTGAACTCTGCTGGGGAGGAACAACATAAAAAAAAAAACCCCAAACTTCATTAGGACTTGTTTTGCACACTTAGACTCCGGAGCATCTCAGTACAATGCTTTCAGATTAACAACTCTGTGGCATCACACAATCAGAAGAATTAAAAAGCTTTCTACAGTTATTGCTATCAGGAACACACCAACTCTTCCCAGCAAAATGAACTACCAGCGTTTAAGCATTCAGACCAGCGACTCAACTATCTAGTGAAGTTCTTTGCTAAGAGACCCATTAGCAAAGAACTAATGGGGGGAGGCAGGGGAGAAGCAGACAAGGGCACTTACTGTGTTCTTCTTTCCATTATTTGTATGGTTTTATATTATTATTATAAACAATATGCCAGCTGTATTTAGTGGCAATATTTTTATTAATTATTGTTCAGGGAACTCATTTAATTCTGAAAGAACAGATGTTGCTCCATTAAAGTGAACCACAGCATCTCTTTTGAGGGAATAAATGATGTTTACTAACCTGAGACAGTGGTTTTGTGAGAACATTTATGCCTTTATTACTTTACTGGTACAAAAATAAGCCTTATACCAATGGAATTTAACAAAGAAATATTACAGTACAATAAAAGGTAGAGTTAATTTTCTGTGTATGTTTCTTCAGTGAAGCTGAAGACCAAGAACTCTGTTATGGAGTTTGCATGACAATAATATGGATTTTTCAGAATTTAATTAGGTCTCAATTCAGATGGTTATCATTTAAATTTGTACCCATATGTACATATTTTGTATATATATTACACTTAATCATTCCTACAGCCAATCTTGAGCATCCTTTAGGAAAAAGCACAGCACAAGGAATTTCCGTATAAACCACATATAACATGTAAATTCAAAAACAACAGTCAAATGTTCATTGGAGGAGATTGCAGAACAAAAACACAGACTGAAAATAGAGACACAAGATGTTACCACATGCTGTATGTAGGGACCTGGGCAAAGCTGCTGTTAAATCCCCAAATTAAGCCGAAGCTTTCCAAACCTTGAAAGGATCTGCATCATTTTGGCAATACTCATTGATTCACACAGTTCTCTCTGCACTGTCACGGGGGCTGAGCACCCTGCTCAGGTAACCATGCCACCTGTAACTCTGGGGTAACTTCCACAACCACAGCAGGTAGATGGGGATGACCGTCCATTACGATCCAACCTCTGGTCAAAGGGAGCTGCAAAGGCTCACTATCTCCCAGATCAGACTGTCGTTACCCAAGTCTCTGCATGCAGGTCAGCAAAGACCTACAGCCCCAACTCGGCAAACAGCCATCCCAGTTCACAGCTGTTGGATATGGGCAGTCTGAGGCATCCATCATGTCCCAGCGCAGAGAGCTTATCAACTCGTCCTTTAAAGCACCAAAGAGGAAACAGATTCCTGCTGCCATGACAAGAGCGGATACAAAGGCAGGCTTTCGATCAGCAGACAGCCAGACCTGCTTGTCTTGTGTTAGGCACTATCACTTCCACATTCCTGCAAACGGGAAGAGTGCATTCTACATATGATACATGTTCATATTCAGTTTCTTCTAATCGTTGTTCTACACACCCAAAGTAACTGACCTTCTGGTCAAGCATCTTTAAACAAAACATGTGGACATTTGAGTATAATAGAAACAAAGTTTAGAAGTGGTGATAGACATAAAAAAAGAAAAAGGAAGTACCAGAAACTGACTGAGGTGATATACAAATATCCAGAGGTACAAGCACAAGTCATGAATGTCTGCAATATCACCATCCACAAATACATACCAGACTTGCATCCTTTGTTAGTTAGTCATGGGGAAGCCATGTAATAAAGATGGATTGGCTGCACTACAGTGGATTTCCACAGAGTTATGTACAACTGCAAAGAGACAGCCAGAAACTACTGGCAGTGAACAACCTCTCTAACTGCAACACAAGTAACCTCTGAAATGCAGCCAAGCACCTATTTTTTCCCGAAGCCCATGATTTATTTACTCCACATCCACTTTGGACTGCTATCCGAATTTCCTGGAGCTATAAACCACCACATATGTGAATCTTGTTCATGTAAGTCAGGACAGCATAAGCCACCAAGACTCCCAGTTGAACAGGGATTTGGCTTACTGAAGCTTGGTAGAGAACATGCAGAAGGAAGAGAGAGAGGAATTTCAACTACCTGTCCCAGGGTCATACACAGGAACAGCTGTCTGTGTGCTGCACCACCTCTTCAAAGCGCCTCCTGTGCACTTGACTGAAGAGGTTTCCAGTCCAACCAATACTTTCCTGTGTGCCTAAGAGACCATTTTGATGTGGCATCACCGGCAGATCATCTCAGCAACAGACTTCTGTTCTTCCCCATACTGCTTCTCTCCCCTGTACATGCCACCTCTTCAGGCTTTGAGGTCCAGAACTGCCTACTTAGGAAAATCATGGTTTCAAGGATGCTTCTTCTTAGACTTTCACAAGTAGGTTTAGCCAGGCAGCTCTCACCTCCAGGTCAGATGTTTTACCAGGCGTCCATACTTTGAGGAAGTGGAAAGCACCAGGAATGCAGCACAGCCAGAGCCATGTGGTGCTGCACAGAGGACAGCGAGCTCACTAGGACTCAAGGAGCAGCAGAGAAACCTTTGGGGAAGGTACAAGCATGAAACCAGTCAAAGCCTCTGAAAAAATTAAGAAAATTAAACCTCTGCTTCCAAAGTAGCCTGGGCCGATCTAATCACTTGCTGTCACAGTCCTGCTTTTTTGTCCATCACAGACTGTGGCACTGCACCCTCTCTGTGCCAGCACTGGCCTTCCCCCAACCCTGCACTGAGCCATTTCAGCTTGCTAAGCTGGCAGAAAGTAAGTCACTGCATCAGCTAGGGAGAAGATATTTTTCTCTCAGTCCCATGTAGCTTCCCTTCAGTCTGCCTTCTGATCAGCACAAGTGGCCCCACATCCATCCCTCAGACCCTGTGAAGAGCTTCCCAGGCTAAACTCCCAGGTCTTTTCTACTACAATCATTCTCATGTAACAAGATAAAATCGTATTTTCTCCTGAATTCTCAGAATAAGAGGATAATAAAAGTCCCTTTTGCAATCCGGTTACTCGGGTTTTACACTGGTATCAGAGTATCATGGTTGGGTTGCAGGACAAACTGCTGTGCTAGAAACCTCTCTCCTTAAGCCCCTCTAGAAACAAGCCAGCGAGGTAGTTATTGCATTAAAGGCCATCAATCCATCACTCAGAGCATCCATAGTCCTCTCCACACTCCTCAGGACTAACGATCCCCCACTTAAGACTTCAGGGGACCTCTTTCATCCTTTGGCTCCTCTAAAACTCACAGGCCAGCAGAAAGCAGCTGGGATTTCGTACACCGCTGGCGTCTTTACTGAAGGATATTTCTCTCTCCCTTCACACACTGCACTCATCCTTCTTTGTCTCTTCCATACAAGCAATTATTTCACATAAGCAGAATAACTCGGTTATCAATTATCTCTTCTTGTCAATTCTTGCTTAAAAGAGGAGGGATCAGCATGCCAAAGCAACAACAGCTCTGTTTATGGGTAGAGACTTCAGATACTGTAGGTAAGATCTATGTTAGGAGTTCTCAAGAGGCTTTCTACCCAAGACTTCCCTTGAGAGGGGCTGTATCTCTCTCTGATACAGTTTATGGAGTAAAGAGGAATGTTTCTAGATAGGAGTCTAACCAGAGAAATGTGAGCCTGAAAGCAGGAATTCAAGTTATTGGCTGGGGACTATCTGGGTAAAAAGGAAATATCCTAGTCCTTCTTCACTCAGCACCCTGGTAGTGAGAAAAAAAAATGGTGACAGAAAGCTGCATAAACCACTGACCTTGCAACATAAGTACGTTTGACAGCAAAATGAATGCATCAAATCCAATGTTTGTGCTGATGGCTGCCATTTACTGTTTGTTTTTTATAATACAGTTTGGATGCCTCGGGCCTGAGATGCAGATGAGCAGTCTGCTGTAAAGTTGGTGGTACTAGCCTTGACCCAGCTTTCTCTAACTTATCTTGATCTGAGTTCAGGCCTCTGCTGAGTACACAAGCAAAGCTTGATCATTCTCACATTAATTAACACCTGCAACATTTGACTGCAAAATTACTTTAGACATGCTTGATACCTAATCCCATAGAAACGTGAGAGCTGTTAAAGCATGGATTGCACCAATACTTTAAAATCATTGTGCAAAGTAATTAAAAACATCATTGTGCTTCCAATTGTTAAGACACCTCATTAATTCCTCAATACTCTATGTCACTTTCTTGGTATCGAGTACTAGATGGGTTAAGCTGCTGATACTTCCTAAAGCACACAGAGGAAATTCAGTTTCAAACCAAAATAAACCTAGACTAGTTATTCCCCATAAGGACTGCAAATACTTAATTACAGAGTACCAAGCAACCTTCATGTTCCTTCCCTCCACCCACCTTATCAAATGGATTAATTCATATTTCTCTGCTCCCCTGCAGATCTTCTGCAGTGTTTTCCTCTTGGAAGCAGGCATCCAGTATGGAATAAAGGGAATGGCTGCAGCCAGATATATTATTGCTGTCAAAGTAATTTGTATAATTGTGACTAATATTTTGAAAGCTAGATATCAATGTGGATTGAATTTTATGGTTGATTTTCCAATTCTAGGTATCTAGCCATGTACAAGTACTGACTTCATTCTGCTACAAAGGATTCAACAGTGCATCTACAGGAAATAACATTAGTCATATCCTGAATCATTTGCAGTCTAAGGTTTTTGAGGGCCTTGACTATAAATATTAATACCATGGACAGACTTCTTCGCAGATAAGCAGACATTTTGAAGCACTAAAATACAGCACTAAGAGCCTATCAGTGTCACATACATACTAAACCCACTTAGCTAGCTACTTTAACAGTACTTCTTTTAAAAGCTACACTAAAGATAGATTCACTATCTGCAGATATCTTGCAGATTTGCAACTTTAAATTTTACAAAGGATTTCACAGTTGATGGAAAATTTGTACTTCTAATTGAAAGCGAGGGTAGGGGAAAAGGGAAGAACCAAGCCAGCATGTATTTCAGAGACTCCATTCCCATGAAATCCCTACATGGAAACAGATCTAGCACCGGACTCCAGTAAATAACGTTGCACTTACTCTACTACCCAGCACCAGGTGGATCTGTTCTGAGCCAAGGCAAAAAAGAAGCAATGTTTTGTGACAGAAAGAAAATCCCATTACTAGGAAGTCAAAAGTGAAATGTGCCATTGAAGTTTCATGCAAAGTCAGGCTGCCAAATGATTTTGCCAAATATTTTTTTGAGATGCCCTAGAAAGTTTTCCATGTAATAGCAATTTCTCCAATTAAAGGCACTGTTATGTTAGGAGCCATAATAGTCTTATTCTGACCCTGGGTAATAGCTCTGAAAAGGTTGCATTAAAACTTCGCAGTTGTTGGGGAAATGGTTGGTTGCATAGGTTTCAGTTTTACGCATAACCCCCAGGGTAAGAGCTGCATGTGTTTTGGATCAGGTCTCTTCTTGAAATCCACCGTGCTACAGAAAAAAAGTTTTTCTCTACAGCTACCACTGCAATCATTTATCAACCCCTACAAACTGTCAGAATGGGTAGAAGCTCCTACAGTGAAATAAGTTTAGGAGTCTTGTTCGGGTGTGTTTCACTATTCATCCAGAAAGGCAATCATTAAAACCACAAGGCTAGAAAATACAAGTTGCTACTGCAGATGAATTAAAGTACATATTGTAAACAAAAAGGTGTATTTCAAAGAACTGGAATATGCCATGTGTGCCGCCTTGAAGTAACTTGGGAAGAATGCAGATGTGGAAGGACCTACCATCCAACTTTGAGTTACACAGCACTCTGCGATACTGCCAGCCCTATCCACAGGAGCCCACAGAAGTCACATCCCCGTAGCTTCATAATCAGAGAATCATAAAATGGTTTGGGTTGGAAGGGACCTTAAAGATCACCTAGTTCCAACCCCCCTGCCATGGGCAGAGACACCTTCCACTAGACCAGGTTGCTCAAAGCCCCGTCCAACCTGACTTTGAATGTTTCCAAGGATGGGGCATCTACCACCTCTCTGGGCAACCCGTTCCAGTGCCTCACTACCCTCATACTGAAGAATTACTTCCTTACATCTAATCTAAATCTACCCTCTTTCAGTTTAAAGCCATTACCCCTTGTCCTATCACTATTGGCCGTTGTAAAAAGTGCCTCTCCAGCTTTCTTGTAGGCCCCCTTCAGGTACTGGAAGGCTGCAATAAGGTCTCCCTGCAGCCTTCTCTTCTCCAGGCTGAACAACCCCAACTCCCTCAGCCTTTCCTCATAGCAGAGGCGTTCCATCCCTCTGATCATTTTTGTGGCCTCCTCTGGACCTGCTCGAACAGGTCCACGTCTTTCCTGTACTGAGGACTCCAGAGCCGGACATGGTACTCCAGGTGGGGTCTCATGAGAGCAGAGTAGAGGGGGAGAATCACCTCCCTCGACCTGCTGGCCATGCTTCTTTTGATGCAGCCCAGGATACAGTTGGTTTTCCGGGCTGCACATGGGATGCAACAGAAGTTAAACTCATTTTTCTTATGGCTTGTGCTTTGCTGGCTCACATCCAACATGGACTCTACACACTAAAAATGTTTGTCATGCATCTTACTGGGGACAATTCACTATGTGCAGTGTTTTGAGGGAGACTCTTACTGGAGGGAAGAATGCCACACTGGCTACGGGAAACTGCTTCAAGGACACAAGACAGTTCATCTCATGGGAATGCTTTGCTTGCAAGAAAGGTGACACAAGGACAACTTAAAGATTGGTTATAACTATTCAAGAACAAGCCATGAACACTTCAGACAACTGAGCTGGCATGCCTCTTCAGGGAAGACGTCATGATGGAGATACAGCTCTTTATATATCCAAGGTACTATTTTGCAGTATGTAGTAGTTACCAACATCAGCCAATTGATTCCTTTTGAAAGGAGACGAGAAGACACACAAGTAGGACTAGAAGAAATAGACACAAGGCAGGCTGGGAGAGCCAGGACAGTCTATCACTGTTTATCCTATATATTCACTTACCAAACTCAGCTGGTGGAGGTAAAAAGTGACAATAAAGGAGAAGAAAGGGTGCAGCATTATGCACTCCTCAGCAGAACTCAAATGTCTAAAGCCTTCTAGGTTTATTTCCCAATAGAGAGAAAATACGCTCAATGGAATTAGGCTGAAGTGCTACAAAAGCGTGAGAAAGCTACAGGCAGAGCTTTCACTGGCAATATCAAAGAACCAATGAATACTGCATAACATTCCAGGAAGGTCTGGGGTCCTTACTAAGCCTTCAGATGTTAAGACTTCTGAAAAAATTATGTATATGCAAATTCAGTCAACTGTGAACTGTCACATTAAAACAAAAAGTGCAATAAAGTTTAGTGAGAACCTGTTAATAAACCTTAAAGTAATGCAAAAAAGATTCCCTAACAATGAAAAAAGTTTTGATAGTAAATCATTTATCCACCTCAAAGTATTGTATGAATATGGAATAACCCTATTTGTTTTCATAAGAAAATATAACCCAATATTCCACTCGGTGATCCTGACTAACAGTATCAGCTCTCCCTAACCAGATAGGTGGCAGATATTTCACTGAACGTTTTCCTATCCAGAGCTCTTTGGAGAGAAGGAAGGTGCTGCCCTCTCACCAATTATCAGCTGCACCAATTTTAACCTTTTCTTCCTCTCCCTGAGATCCGCAAGAGCTTAATTGTTCATTTGTATAATGAAATAAAAGATTAGTAGATTTCCTAAACAACTAGAATAGCCAGTGTTATAAATTCCAGTCATTTTGAAAGACACTAATCTTAGAAAGACTGCATTCTCCAAGTGTTAAAGACAAAGGGTAAAGACTGTGGCTAAGCTTGCAAGATGAAAGAGGAACAAGAGTAAAAAAAGGAGGTTGATGTCTCTGGAACAATATGTGCCAGACCTCTTTATTTGCAGTCAAGTTTTTCAATCAATCAGCTATGCTCCCAGAAAAATGTAGTGTCTTTCCTTAGACATTAAGCTACAAATAAAAACCACAGGCATAAAATCATATGTACTTTCAGCAAGCACCTTCCGCACTACACTCATATCTGGACTGCTGCCCTGCCCATTAACATTTCCATTTCTCAGTGCTGCAGAACAAATGGAAGAGAACAAAGCATAAAGACTCACTTTTACATCTTGACTTTCACTCTTCTTTTGGGATGTGGAAGTAAGCAGACGTTAATTGCTTGGTTCCATATTTTTAGTACATGGCTGTGTGAGAAAAGACCTGGGAGCGGGTCAAAAAAGGAGAACATTTAAGGTAAACAAAGAAATCTGTCCATGAAATAGGAAAAAAGGATCTAAAGGTTCTGTGCCAGAAGAACAGAGTAAGAAAAGACGTTTTAAAGAATAACAACAGCACCCTCATTGATAGAAGCTTCTGAGCAAGAGGCAGCAGGGACCTCTGACAGCTTCTTCCAGGGAAGTGCTCTCTCCAACCAAACTTGGCTGAACATCTCAGCTGACAAAGCCTGTTGGCTCATACTCTAGTGTTTTTCTAGAAGCGTAGGGGTAGAGGTGGGGATCAGGGTCCCTTCAGAGCCCTCCTCAAAGAAGAAACTGGCATATTCCAGAACACCATGGAGAATCCACACCCTACATTAGCCACACGAAGACGATAGGCAGTGCGATTGTCCTGGTTTCAGCTGGGATAGAGTTAATTTTCGTCTTGGTAGCTGGTATGGGGCTGTGTTTTGGGTTTAGGATGAGAACAATGTCGATGATACACTGATGCTTTGGTTCTTGCTAAGTAGTGCTAAGCTGTTGCTAAATAGGTGCTAAGTGGTGCTCACACTGGTCAAAGACCTTTCAGCTTCCAAGCTTTTCAGCTTGTGCTGGGTGCACGAGAAGCTGGGAGGGGACACAGCCGGGGGGGCGGTGCTGACCCAGACTGGCCAAAGGGCTATTCCACACCATGTGACGTCATGCTCAGTATATAAGCTGGGGGAAGAAGAAGGAAGGGGGGGACGTTCGGAGTGATGGCGTTTGTCTTCCCAAGTAACCGTTACGCGTGATGGAGCCCTGCTTTCCTGGGGATGGCTGAGCACCTGCCTGCCGATGGGAAGCAGTGAATGAATTCCTTGTTTTGCTTTGTTTGCGTGCACGGTTTTTGCTTTGCCGATTTAACTGTTCTAATTTATTTTACTTCAGCTATTAAACTGTTCTTATCTCAACCAACGAGTTTTCTCACTTTTACCCTTCTGATTCTCTCCCCCATCCCACTGGTGGGGAGTGAGCGAGCGGCTGCGCGGTGCTTAGTTGCTGGCTAGGGTTAAACCACGACAGCGATCAACTAACCAAACTGAGTGGCTAACATTAGAGATGTAGTCAGATCCTCCAGTGAAATTGCCCAAGGTGACAGTTATCCAAACTTGGGGAAAAAAGGATAAAAAAAAATACAAATTATTTCCCTTTATTCCATTTACCTCTGCTAACAGATTTTAGAAGGGGCAGGTATGATCGCTGAGTGAACCATGAATATAGGGTATGAAGGGTTTCCTTGTGGCAGTTCCAGTCCATTTTAAGTTAGAAATTTTTTTCCTCATACCTATGTGAACTAAGAAGCATGGGAAGACCAGTCTCTCTCTCATAGGGTATCTATAACAGATTAGACATGCTTGCTGGGAAAAAGGAATAGTTCATCCTGCCTTAGACAAAAGACTGGTCTAGGTGACCCTTTTGATAATGCTCTCCAAAAGCCTCCTTTCTGCAAGACTTAAGTTTGTAGATCTTCTAAGTTTTCGAGCTACAAATTCAGAACACAAAAAAGACAATTCAGAAAAACAAATCAGCATTTGCACAGCATTTGCCTTCATTAGATCTCAAAGTGCCTTACACAAAGCTGGCACGAATACCTTCATTCTGCAAAGTGGATAATGTGAATTGTACGACTTCACACAGCCTGAAGTGTGGCAAGAGCCCCAAGTGCTACGTAGCGAGCTACCTCTCAAACCAATGTCAACCTGTCATTCCAAAAAAGTTTTAGGTCAGAAATCATGTCAGCGCTGGATCAAGGACATGTTAACACACTTCTACAGGTTGAAAGAAAAATTCAGCCTCCAACCTCAATCAGCACTGGAGTCAAGACCCATAAAATACCTGCTTTTTATGACGTGGACAACCCTGCAGTAGAAAAAAGTCCACTGAACCCTTGCCAAGCTGACTCATTGCACAGACATGGGCTTGTTGTTCATCAGGCCTGGATTGCAAACAAAGACTCAGTGATTAAAGGCTAAACTACGTCCTAATCTAGCCAGGCACTCGGCTCCTCTCCCTACATCATCATTGATTGCAATGGTTTCTTATAGTAGGTTTCCCCATCCCTCATTAAAATAAGGTTCTTTTCTAAAAGCTCCTCCTTGGTGTCTTGTTTGTAAACTCATTGATGCTGATTCATTTCCTTCTAAGCAGCTCATGAATAAAATATGAAGATTATATGTTCAGGAGTCTTTGATGTGTTTTCAAGCATTAGGAACTCAATCAGTTCTGTGCAGTTATCCCTTTGAAGTTTCAATTGGGCATTTTCTTCCTCAAAAAAGAAAAGCTCCTGTGTTTTTGAAGGATGACTTTCTTAAAGATATACTATTTATTTTGGCTTAAATGATAATGGTTTAAAAGTCAGAGGACAGCACAAGGATCAGGAAAGAAAACGGTAACCATTAAGAAGGGCTACCTTTGGGGTAAACATAGATTTATGAACCTACAAGGACCTTTAGACTTATCCCATTTCCATCGGTATCAACATCAATGCAATTATTTCAACATCAACCTGGAACAGCGCTAGGCAGACCTCACCGTTGATTACCCATAGCAATGCATAACAACAGTCATTCCAAGGAACGGCTTTACCTCTGAACATATGAGCAAGTTAATTGACAGAGGAGCAGTGAATAGTTTCAGAAAGACACACAAAAGGAAAAAAACACTAAATTTTGCCCTGTCCCTGCTTACATAGAAATATCGCCCTTCATATTCACTTAGTGCTCATAAAGTGTTATGCTGTTTCTTAGTTTTGTTAGATTTCAGGAATGAGATGTGATTGTTCAGAGCCTGAGCTGCTCCCGCAGCTTAAACACCAGCCTCCTTGAAGAAGTGCATTAGTGCCTTGCAGTGACATACATCATAAGGTACTGTGGAGCTCAGAGAATACTTTACCCAAAGGGCTCCCATGCAGTCATCCTAAGAACAGAAATAAAAATCAATTTGCTTTAATTCCCTTTCTACAGACATTCTTGTCTGCCAGGTTTTCTCAAGGAATACTTTTGTTAGAAGAGAAAGTTTTCTTGCAAGGAAACACGGTCTTTTATTCTCTCTACTAATTGTTTTTTTCAGGCCATATCCTAAAGAAGTGACTTGTGCAATTTCTGTAGTTATGGTTTTCTGCAACAATGACATAACTCCAGTAAGCCCAACCTAGCATTAAAATAGCCCATAGTAAGCTGCACTTTACTTTCAGCTCAACAGAGCTACAAAATGAGTCAAATAATGAGACTTTAATCTGTGTTGGACTCTGTGAGGCTTCAGTATGGTTGTCTCTGGTAGCCAAATGAGGTAGTTTTGTGCCTGAAATACCTGAATAATAGCTGGTTTGCCCACAGATGGATTCATGGAAGCAGTGAGAGAAAAACCAAACTTGAACACCCACATATCTATAGAATACCGTAACTTTGCAAGCTGAAATGGCCAGCTACTCATATAGAAACGTCTACCCTGATTGCAGAGCATAGCTCTGCTTTTACCTACCCACGTGCAGGATTTTGGGGTCTTACCTTCTAATAATCTCCTCAATAAAGATGGGTTTGCAAAGCTGCTGTGAAAGCAACTGCTAGAGTCCCCTAACCACATATTCATACCACCAATGATCAGTACATCTCATGGAAGGTCAGCCTCTCTCTGTCCCCAGCCCACTTTGACAGCATAGTCCCTGGCTGAAATGGTCCAGAAGATGACCCCAACAATATTCTCCAGACCCAGTAGGTTCTGGTCTGCTTAAGGCTTGCCAAGGAATGTGGTCTCACACCATCACCTCCTTTGGGTATCTGCACCTGCATCTTCTGTTACAGGGACTCGTAGGTGCTCAGACATTAAGCTAACACTGTACATTATTGAACTTCACTCCTTGCTCAGTCAAATGGAAATCTAAAATAAAGGAAGCCTTTGAGTACACTGAAGAAACCCAGGTTTATTTAATATTAGAATATTAAAAATTAGGCTTTTTACCCTCTCTGGCAAGAGACAATTTTATTGCAGCTTAAAAGGCATTCACACCATTTGTAACAGGCTGTAGGTGTGAAAACCATGAGGGAGTTTGAGGGAGATCATCAGCTCTGCAGTGAACTAACACATTCAAATAAATAGTTCCATTAGAAATGAGGATGTTGTATTCCTGACCTAGTTTTGCTTCCATAGTGGATATGGGTGCCAAATTGCACTGTGCAAATGGCACACAATTTATTCTTACATGTGACGGAAGTGAGGTTTAGAAAGTACTTTCCATGGAAGATGTTTAACAGTTCTCATTTTTCGTACTTTTTATCAGTAGTTAAAAATGAATGAAGATTACTTTAAGTACATGATATTAGGCAAAGAATAAATAAGCCTGAAGACTGCTGAAAAATTATTTTGATACATTTTAACCATTGAAATAGTCTAGATATGTTGGTAATGAGCATTTTAAAACAATTTCCTTAACTCCTTGGATCGGTTTAAAGGAGTACATATGCATAAAAAATTCTCTTCAGGCATAAATGCATTTAAAGTAGTTATTACAGCTTTTACAAATTGCAGTTATTTTACATGCACTTAGCTGAAAATAGTATTCAAAACATTGTCAGCTGAATCCCAAAAAGCATCAGACTCCTGTTGCTGTGGCAACACATTGTTCATGGTTTGTCTGTCTCAGGCAACAGAAAGTCTAAAATATTGAATGTTTTAAATATGTTTAAGTCCAGCACTTAGATTGCGCCACCATGTCCCAGTTGAAAGCTAGATTATTCCACTTCCACCTAGAGGTGTCCTCTCATTGAGAGCCAAACTATTACTTAACATACTCACTGATAGCAAAAAGCTTTCCAGATGCTAAGAAAAAGGATTGTTTAGCACTCTGTGGAACAGCACTACTAACAATAACAAAGGAGAGTGTTTTGCCTTCTCCACTTGCCACCACAGGCTGGGGTAGAATTCAGAAAGAGGCACTGTTCTTTGGAGCTGGAGACATTCTGCTTGTGGAAGATAAATTAGGAACTTAATTCCCATCTCATCTGTACTGAATCATTCCACTGACCTCTGTTTACTTCTGAGAAAGCAAGATTTGGACACCCTCTCTGCTTTGCAGCAGAACACCCTGCTGTCAGCTGTGCTGCCCTAGCAGATGCTTTCCTTTCTCCCAAGGCAGAGCTGCTGGGTGACAGGGTGCAAAAGCAGCAAGAGATGTCTCCTTTAAAGCAGCACAGCTCACTCTGTGTCTAGTACCAGCACTGCATAAACAACGTTAGAGGTGGGGAAGAAGCAGAGCACTGCTCAAAGCTCCATCATGTGTCATCTTAAAATCAACCCCAAAACCCAACATTAAGCACAGAACGTGCACAGTTTCTGAGCAAGCAAATTAATATGCCCTGAGCATCATCACTGCCCTCACCTTCCTTAGAAAGCTTTAGTATTTGGCTTTTTGTAATCCATCTGTAAACAATTTCACATGAGGAAAACAATAGGTAAATTTGCAATTAATTAATTCACAAATTTTCAGGAAATTCTCCTCAGTCCTGTGCAGCACACACTTTCCATACCTACACTCTTCTGCAGAATTCCCTTCTGGGAAAGTGTGTGCTGCACAGGACTGAGGAGACACTTCAGAAAAAGCTGCGTTTTGTTACGCCCTGACTCTCTCACTTAAGGTAAGCACGTTTATGACCTCCAATTACCGTGTTCTGCACTCCCAGTGGAAACATTAACTTTAATACATGTTTGCATTTTAATTCCAACTTTAACAATAAGCAGCTGCCCTACTTTGGACCTGAACGATATCTTCCGAAAATACAAAAATGAAGACCTGCCAGCTAATCAGAAATCATCTCCCTGTATCTAAACAGAAGGGAAATATTCCCTCTATGAATCACCTGCAGTGACTTTGATTCAGCTTTCATATAGCTGCAAAATGACTACATAATACCTAGCTACCAGTGTAGATGACAACTGAGGCTCCCAGGAAAGAAATTATTTGGTGCACACACATGACTTCACAAGGCAGAAAGTTACTTTGTTTGGAAGAATGTCAAAAAAACACATTATTAAAGCCAAATTTCCAATGTGATGAGTTCACCAAAGGGAAGTAAAACCACACCTCTCAATTTCACATCCTCTTATTCCTTCAAAACCATCTGCATGTACCCATGATAGAAGGTAAAAGGAAAGTCCACTGAGAATAGCAAGATGATGATCTTCATGCAGGACTTGTAGCTATATTTAGCAATTGCAACAAAACAAGTTATGATGATCATAACCTGATCCCAAGCCACCCTAGTTAACCCACTGCATTCAGTAGGCCTGGCCTGAGATTCTGTTAGCTGTTCCCACAACTGGCTGACAGTCCTTTAATTCTACATTGCTGCCTTTGGCTAATTCAGGCAGTAGGACACAGACGAATTTCAGTGTCAAAAAAACCAAGGAATAAGCAATGTACCATAAAACCTTGCTCAAACAAAACCTTCCTGAAACATGTAAAAGCCACTTTTGTTAAAGAAGGTGACAAGAATTCATGGGGAAAAAAAGGTGTTGCAATACATGACCAAAATGTTTTAAATATTTTGTACATTACTTAATTTCCTGTACCATGTTGATAGTGAAAAGAGTTTCCTATGACTGGCTAAAAGAGAAAAACATGAAGCTTTTCTTGAGTATGACATTACTACTAAAGCTCTGTGCTACAGAAAGCTCAAAACTTTGAGAAGAAATGCTCTTACAAACTGGACTAAAATCTTCCAGAAACTAATCAATTTAGGCAGACATGCCTGTGTGGTAGAGAGCGCTAACAGGAACAAATCCAGAGAAGCACAGAAATACTCCAAATAAAAACAAACAAACAAAGCCTCAAGGAAATCCTAGTGCGAAAATTTTTTAGGTTGAGGACTGTGTGTGGGGAAGAAAAAAAGAACTCTTGGACCTTTGGCTTTCCTGCCATTTGATTCTTTCTCCTGCTGTTTGATTCTTCCTCTATTCAGGCACAGTGCTTTTCATTTTCTAGAAAGAAACAAGACTGAATCACATAAGTAACTGCTTTCATCATTAGTTCTTTGCCCTCCTTCCTATAACAGCCTGCAAGCCATTGAAGTGTACTCAAGAAACATAAGCACCTGCAACTTCTGTAAAAGGTGGGATTTACCACAAAAATTGAGAGCTCTAGCCTGGGGGTATTTTTTTTTTTTTTCAAGTAATAGATTAGAGCCAATCCTTTTGCTGAAGACCTGTTGCATCAGTCTAAATTAATCCCATGACCATCCTCAGAGTATTGGTACTTTTCCTCAGGTCTAGAAACCTCTTCTTTATGCTGCCTTCAAGCTGTCTGCAAACATTACAGCAGAGCCTGCTCCTCCTGGACTTCAGCTGGCTCCTCTCCAGCTAATCAGCTCAACACAAGTTGTACCTCCCCCACCTCAAATAATTCTCTGGATATACTTTTCAGTGTGGGTGGAAGGGCCCACGCACTGTCTCAGTTCCCTTGGTGGATCAAAAGTTTGAGCAACTGATTCTGTGTATTATGTGGGCAGATGTATGAAGGAAAAAAGATTCAAACCACCAAATCCTTTGGGGAGGGAAGGTACCTTGAGAAAGAAGGAGCTTTATATCTCAGAGAATCTGACATCACATCTGGAGCACATTTTACAAATGGATTTTCAGGACATTCTGAGTTCATGGATATTGGGGTACTTCAAGGGCAAAAAAACCTCAATGTGCTGTTCAGGTGGCAGTATCTCAGCATCAATAGCAGCAGTAAATCCCACCCTGAGCTATAGGACAGGGATTTGTCCGTCCCTGGGAACCATAACTATTTTTACAATTTCGAAATGTGCAAATAATCTTTGATACCACACACATCAAGGATAAGGTTCCCCTGGATCATAAATAGCAACTTCTTTTCCTCGCTTTGCCTCAAAGCGAGCCTATGAAAATCCCACGTGCCATGTTACCTTTCTCAGGCCAGGACCGATGATATTCTCTATTCAGCTGCAGTTCCCGCTCTGCCTTCCCTCTGGAGAGGCAGCCTTCCACTGCCATGTTTCCTGGCATCTGTTTACTCTCCTATCCTACCAGCACTAACTGACTTCCCTTCAGCTCTTGGAGAAATTCAAAGGCATTTTGTGTTCATAATCTATCCAAATATTTATATTTTGCTTACATTGTTCAGTTAATGTGAAATCACTACCAGCTTTTTTTTTTCTTTTCAAATAATGAAGTCATCCAGAATAGATTTTCTATAAAGCTTAGCTCTCATTTCCATGCCTCCAAAAAACTGCCTTTTTTTAAATGGCGTTGTTTAAAGCAATCATTGGAAGCTGCACACTTTTCAGAATCCAATCTTCAGTTCCACTGTTTCAATATTACTATAGCTCACGTGCCCAGGGAGTAATATCACTTTCTTCAAGTGAACATATTATCAGCTGTTTAGCTCTAGTGGTATTATCTAGCAGTCCAACTTCTAAGATTCTGAAAATATTAAAGCAAGGACTCTGTACCGCTCCTTTAGTACTGCAATAACTGATAATTAAGGTAACACATTCATAAAACTATAGTTTTGGGTTTTTATTCTTTTTCCATCCCTTCTCCCTCCCTTGAGAAATTTATGAGGTATCACATAGGAACAATATCACTGAAAAGGCATAACAAATTTTCGTCTGTGCAGTGGCATTTAGAGAAGGCAGTGATTTACTCATTGCTAATGATTTACTGACATATTCCCTCAAATTCCAGTTTTAACATCTGAGTATCTGACACCCCTGGTTTTAGTACCTACAAAGATTATCTCTAGAAGTCTGCATTTGTTGTCATTCTTTTCACAGACTAAAGACTGTTTTGTAAACTGTCTTTCAAGACAGATATAGACATATTGGAGCATGTCCAGCAAAGGGCCACAGAGATGATTAAGGGATTGGAGCACTCAAAATATGCAAAAATATGTTGAGAGAGCTGAGATTGCTTAGCATGGAGAAGAGAAAGTTTAGGGGAGATAGTACGTGTGTGTGTACCTGATTGAAGCAGGGGGGAGGCTGGTAAATAAGACAGAGTCAGACTCTTCTCAGTAGTACGCAGTGACAATACAAGATGCAATGGATACAAATGGAAATATAAGAGATCCCATTAGCAAAAAAAACCCTTTTTGATTGTCAGGGTGATCAAACACTGGAACAGGCTGCCCAGAGAGGTTGTGGAGTCTCCATTCCAAGAGATATCCAAAACCCAACTGGACAAGCCCCAGAAGTCCTTCCCAACCTTGGATGTTCTGCAGTTGTGACTAACTAGCCACGATGAACTACCTACTTCAACATTTTTTTTTTTTTCCTAAGAAATAAATCAACAACAAGGCACAAATATATCACTGCTCTTTATGAAATCAAAGACACTCTCATAGGAAAAGAAACAACATTTTATCCACAGAAAGAAGTATCAAAAACTAATTTCTCAAAGCCAAAACCTGAAATGTTTTTATTCTCAGAATACAAAGAGAGAAAAGTCAGACTATTCCATGAAAAGCAGCAAAAGAAGAGAGAAAACAGTAGAGTTGTTTATACCATCCCTTGTAACAAAACCCACTTTCCAGCCTATTTGCATGTTTGCACATCCATAGCTATTTGCCATTCAACTCATTGTAACCTGCCATTTCCCCAACTTACATTTCACATTTTTCTTCCAGTTTCAAATGCAAGAGTGTCTGGAAAATCCTCTTTCCAGAAACCCATAGCACTCAAACCCAAGGGACCCTGTTGCCTATGGAGTATTGAATGCCGGCAGGCTGTCAGACTTCACTCGCAACTTTCTCATTCTCCACGGTACCTTCAGAGCAGTTTGCTTTGCAGGGAGAGGTAAGGCAGTATAAGCCCCCAAAACAACAGCTTTTCCCATTTCTGCCTGGCTGGCTGCTGAGATATTCAAAATACATATTTGAAAAAGTAATATGCTCATGGTTGGGAAGAGAAAGTATGAGACTATTTCACGAGGTAAATTAAAAATTACTTGAAATAGCATACTTCTTGTTTCAAGCTTTGGAATAGTAACCGCAACAAATACAGAGATTTCAGACATTTCAGTCACTCCCTGCTAATCTGCACCTCCCTTAACTCTCACTGCAATTTCAGTTCATGCTTTGAAGCTGCACAGTGATTTTTATTACCCTAAAAATTATATGATCCTACCAAGAACCAATTTTTCCTTAGCAATTTCTCTCATTCAGCACTTGCACTGGTCAGTATTTGGACCACTTTGCTTTTATGGCATGCAATGCAAAATTGCTGAGAAGTTCGATGGCCCTCCAGGTTCTATTATTTTCAGATCCCATCATTTTTACTTCATGCTTCTGGGATATTCTTAGATGGTGCTGTCACAGAAATACTCATTTCTAACTAGGTGAGGATCAGATTCTTTGCTCTCCATGCACACCTAATACCTCTGTTTCTTCAGCATTTGTGATCCTTCTAGGATCAGATTCTTAAAACCAGCTGCTGTTAATTACTTGATTCCTAGAAAACTGGGAACATTCATAATGGCATCATCTCTTCTGTAAAGCTTATGACAATAATTCGTGTGTTAGTTGGTAGAAAACTAGTTGGTCTTTATGAAAGGACTTCCATTTATCTTTTGATTCACATTGGAATTAGGTGATAAAGACTTCTATCTGCAATCTAAATCTTGTTCTCTCTTGCAAACACCAGACCACGTATCTTGTCAGTTCACAGATCGACTAATATAATACCACACTGGCAGGTCTCCCAGATACTACTGTAAGAAAATGTCAGCTGGTCCACTGTATTTCTGCAGAGTTAATCATCAGTTCAAAATGTCACCATCCTATTTCCTTCTTTCTTCACTTACTTGATTTCCTTCTCATAAACTTTTGAATTAACTTTAAAAACTAAACGACTGACTCTCCATTGCACCAAAGCATAAGAAATGTTTTGTAAATGAGTAATCCACAACTGGACTGAGGTGCACTGAAGCTTGATGCCAATATAAAGTAACCAGCAAAAGCCTTCAATGATGTTTAGATTCTCATCCCATCCCCATCACTTTGGTACACAAGGGCACTAGATTGCATCATGTGGTCCCAGGGAAGACACTGAATAACAAATGCTGCCACATGTCCAAAACTCTAGGCAGCTATCTGCGATTGCTTGCACACACAGGCGTTTTGATCACAGGACTTGGCTATGCAGTTTTTGGGGAACAGGCATATTTCATGGAAGTAATCCTTATGACTATAGCTGGCCTCCTTCAGCAAGTACTGCTCAAGATGAGCAAGGACTGAAGCTGCAGGCTCAGATAAGGAGTTTTTCTTAGGAAGTTCTTCTAGGGAAGGATGAGTTTCTCAGGTATGCTGTAGGGATCATTACTGCATGAAGAATTTACTGTCACATATCAGATGAGATTCCAGTACAAACCTGGGGGACCACTGGATATAGCCTTTGACCCCAAAGAGCTTGGAGTTGCCTCATTAAGATTGCACCCTCCAACCTGAACAATCTCAGCCCTGGAAATAGGCTACCCACATAGGCAAGGAGCTCTGCATAAACTAAGTAGCACTACTCAGAGTACCAGAGTAGCACTTCACCCAGTGCGCGGTTTCATTTAGGTCAGGCAATGTTACACACGTTACCCCACCAGTGACACCAGTAGGCTATGTGTTATTAAGCATGTTCAGGTATAGCATCTCCCCCGTTCCTTTCAGGATCTGGAACAGGTCAAGGCTCACATCACAGAATCCTGCACATACACTTATAAGGAATTAAGCCTGAGCCCTGTGATCAAGCATGGCAGTTTTTGCTAACCATTACCTCTCCCTGCATTAAGCCCACCCAGATAGTAAGTGATATTCTGATTTTATTCTTTCTTTCTCCTTTACATCATTCCAACATTTGACAGCAAGTCTTCTTGATGGCTTTCTAGAGTGGAAAAGATTAAATATAGGTATGCATATGCAAAACACTTTAAAGCAACAAACCCTCAAGGAAAAAAAAAAAAGAGACTGTAGCGTCACAGCCAGTCACTTGCTTTGGTGTGGAATTGTGCTGTTTTTTTAAAAAAAGCACGTTTGCTTTTTTCAAATCTACAGATGTGGAATGATGTTTGCTAACACTTAAACTCAGTCCTTAAAAAGCCAGAGTGAAAAGGGCGAACTAGTTTTCAGGTGAACAACATATTACTGGGATAGCTTTTTGCTCAGAGCTCAAGTCCTTCCTGCTTTTCACGTTCAAGCGTACAGCTCATCTTTTAGCCCATCTATGCTTGATCTTCACATATGGGTGTACAAAAGTGCAAGGCACGTGTTGAAGCATGCTTATAAGTTAAGATACCCATATAGGCATAGATTTGACAGCACTGGGAGCCTTCCCATGTGTTTTGGTAAGAACAGCTACATCAGATCAGGTGAAAGATCCATCCTGTCTCTGAAACAGACAAAACCAAATAGTTATGGAAAAGTCTAAGGTAAGGGCATGCTATATCCCAGAAGGATTTTTGCAGGCAACTAACAAGTTGCTGTTCAGATACTCCCAATTCAGAGCTGGTGCTGTTCTGTTTATTTTATTTTATAGTCCTTTGAGAGGCATTTCTTTCATTAAATTGCCTCTGGAATTCATGTAAACTTTTATCTGCAAAAAATGTGAAAAACTGCTGTCCTGTTTTCAACCTGACACTTGCTAGCTTCACTGGTTGCCTGTGAGCTGTACTTTCTTTTCCAACACCAAAATGAACAAACAATCCTTATTTACCTCCTGTATCCCACTCAAGGTTTCACAGACCCCTGTCATACCCCCCTTATTGCCCTCTGTCCTGGCTGATAAACAGCAGCACGGAAGCCTACCCATACTTTCCTTCTATATTCCTTTTGAGATGGGGGGACCAGAGTGCATGGTCAAAATGTAAGCGCACTATGGATTTAAACAGTACATGATAATACCCAGTTCATTCTCCATTCTTTCATCTGATAAATAATTACTAACAGTTGATGTCTTTTTTTGGTACTACTATAAATTAATCTTACAATCCCAAACACACTTACTGGGCAGTAACAACCAGTCCAGAATCTATCATTATACATGTAAAGTTTGAATTATTCCCCTCTCCCAACGCCCAAATACCTATCTATCCACATTATGATAGTAACATTTTGCAGTAATTCATAATAACAGAAATCAGCCTAAATATTTATACAACTATTTTAAAAGTGCCGCAGTGGGTTAAAAAAAAAAAAAGTTGCTTTCTTTAAAAGACTAACCCTGCTTCTAAAGGTACAATCACTTTCACTTCTCCAGTCCCTTAAGTGTTAGAATTGCCTATATCCTCAAGATATACATCCCCAGAGAAACAGAACTAATACAAATTTCCACCAATAAATTTTTTACCCCCACTTTGTGTTATTTACAGTAAACACGGTTGATAATTCGGGTGGAGAGGGTGTGTGTGTGGAGAAAAGGAGGCTTGCCAAATCATTTTTGTTTTACATTTGCAAACTGGAATTAAAAGACTTATTTAATTACATTTTAATAAAACACCTGCTTTCAGGATTTTCTGTGCCCTGTCCCATTTTCCACTCTCCCTCCCTTAACTCAATGACTTGAATGTGAAAATGCACGAACAGTGCAGGTGTGCAGGGAACAGAGACAACAACTCCTTCTAGTCAATGAACTCAGCTGCAAAGCTCTTCCTCAACAGAAAGGCTGGCTGATGTCTTCCAGTTAAGCTTACAGATCTGTGGTTGGGGTTGGCATCTGGTAGACATGGATTTGAAGCCCTCAAGCTGAAAGGACAGTTTTCACAGTAGCAATGCTCAAGGGCTCACTGTATTAAATATACTTCCCTGGGCAACAGAGATAGCGTGAGGCCTACGGGATCCTATGCTCTGTCTCTGGGCTGGGTGTCTTCTTGTGTGTTCATCTCCAACCTCCTACAGAGCCACCGGCATTTCAGATGCATTTGTCACCACTTCTGATCTGGAAAAATCATCCCCTGGTAGGGAAGTTTCGGGCAGGTTTAAGGAGTTGTAGTCTGAATATCAGCTCATTCTTGATGCTGGATAGTCACAGAGGTTCTGCATCTCTGGTCATTGCCTGGGGCACAGGTCATTCATTCCTAAACTCCCAAAAAGATGGACTCTAACTTCATTTCAATGGTAGAAAAATTACTTGATCATGATCAAAAGCCAGAGCAAGCAGCTCCTTTTGGGACCATGATTAAAGTATATTCTTAACAGAAATGTTTTCCTAACTTTCCTTCTTGTTGTCTCTTCTCATCTATAAAATGAAGCCTAAAGTAAAAGGATAACTGTTTAAAACTGCTTATTGACAGAGGTGGATAGCGGAAAACATGATTCCAATTTTTCAAACAGATATTCTTGGGTGAATCCACAGAATTAAAAGCCAGCACCCCTGCTGTCCAAATTGGATCAGCTGAATGAAGTATAACGAGGATAAAATAGCCATATAGCTAAGTATATTTAGGAAAACCCTACGTGGCTTTTGCAAGGGAAAAATCCTGTCTCACAGGTCCATTAGTGGGTTTTTTTTGTTGTAATTTCTTAAATGGCTGCTTAACACATGAACATGGAAATCTAGCTGATACAAACATTTGGCCTAGGAAGCAATCCTGACACATTCAGTGGGGCAGAGCAAAGCAGAAGCAAACAAGCAATAGCTATGATTCTATGAATATCCATTCTCAGAGGGAAATGGTTGCATCCCCAGTTATCCCCATCTCAGCCCATATTCCATAAGCCTTTGTGCCTTTCCAACCCCACCTCCCCACCCCCAACTTACACTGTACTTAGACATTATACTGACCACAGCAAAAAACTCCCAGAAAGGTGAACTCTATGCACTGGCAATTTCTAGGTAGCACTCATTTAACCAAGAGGTGGGAATGCCTGTAAAGATGGGCTCTCACCATTTTCTTCCCAGTTAAGAGCTGGAGCTGATACAGAAGAGCCCCCAAGAGGGAGCTAGAGCTGCCCCCCTCCCCCTTGCAGCCAAGGAGGCCACATAGAATTACAGATTTCACCACATGCTTTCAGATAAATATCTGGCATATGGCCCAATATAACAGTCCATACCAGAAGCCTTGCTGACATGCTTGGTCCACTAGTAATCCATCTCCACTTTCTTGACCATCCCAGCTGTGAGGCATGGAGCCATTCAGTCATTCTTTCATAAAGGCTAACTAGCCCTGATCCACAGCACAACAAACCAACACAGGTACCAGGTAGCATCCCTTTTGCCTTGCGATATGGCTTCAGAGTCTGGCCATACACCAAAATGAGTGTGCTATTTCACGCCAGTGAGTGCTGTTTTGTCCTAGACAGAAGGTGAGGGGGTAGCACAAGGTAATAGGCTGTTGCACATTTTCCAAACTGTTCAAGAAACAAATGTAAACACAAAGGTGAAAGAGTCTGAGCTGTTCAGGATAAAAAAGGCCAAAAGCTAACAGCAAAGAGTTGCATAAAGATTTCCTGATACTGAGTAAACGGGCAATAAAAATGGCAGATGAAGATAAGGTTGAAAAATATAAAGTCATGCACCTAACAAAAAGCAATCCTAACTTCAATATTCACAACAATGTGGTCTGAACAAACTATTACCTTTCAGGAAAGTGATTTCAGAATTAAAAGAGAGAGTCCTATTAAAACACACAATCAGTAATCAGTGGCAGTCAGAGGCAGACAAAATGCTAGAAATTACTAGGCGAGAAAAAGCAGAGAACAAAACAGAAAATGTCTGTATAAATCCAAAGTGAGCCTGACTTTTGAATACTGCTTGCAGGTTTGGCCTCTCCCCAGATCTCCAAAAATACACTCCAGAACTGGAAAGGAGAAGGGTAACCGGAGGTACGACATGCCTTCAATACAAGGAACAACTGGACTGCCTGCAGCTTTTCAGCCTAGAATACAATCAAGTGAGAGGGATGATACCATACAGGTTTAAAATTAAAAATGATATTAAAAATGAATATGAAATTAATATTGACTTATTTGTTATAAGAGAAGGCCTAAAAAGCACCAAGCCACATCATCAGGTAGTAGGTTCAAAACAAAGAAAAGGCGACAATTTCCCATGCAACATACAGTCAAAATGCAAAGGCCATTATTACAGGATTATGTGAATACCAAAATTTTATGCAAGTTCAAAGAGCAATTAAACATTTTTATAGAAGGCCAATGCATCAAAACCATTAGACGAAAGTTTCACCTTGGCTTCTAGCTCCAGGCTGCTAGAAACCACATCCCAGGGAAGTACCACCACTCCCCCTCCATTTGCAGCTCCCCCAGGTACATGTCACTGACAGACCTGTTGTTTAATTTGGTTAGGTCATTTTTGTGCTCTCAGGGAAACTGTATTACTCAATGAAGCCAGCAAAGTCCTGCAGCTTGCATTAACAAAAAACAGAGTGCATATGGACCTTACTCAAGAAACCTCAGCTTCCCACTGAAGCCAATAAGATTAAAAGAAGCTTGTTGTTCAAATCTTTCTGGACTGGCCACAAAGATGTTCTTACTCATAAACTCATATTTCAGCTCCAGTTATTAATAATTTATATCAGGTAACAACTAGTTAATTTTCATTCATTAATATTCATCAGCTAATAAACACTGCTGCTGAGTTCAGTTGATACGTTATTTCTCCTCCCTTCCTTCTATAGTCTTCTAGAGTTCCATAATTACCAACAACTTAGTCCTAATTATAACAACTGTTATTTGTTAGTAACTGGCAAACACTTTACAAATCAGATATTAATCCTGTGCTTATTTTGTTTTTCAATTTGAGATACTAACCCGTGACATTCTGTGCCTTTCCAAATGCCATCTGGAAGAGCAAGTAAATTCTCACTATATCTGATCAGAAACTTTATTTTTCCAACCCTTTACCTTTATTTTTAACTATCTGCAGCAAAGCAAAATATTTTATTATCTCATCACAGACTGCAATGTGGATAAGGGGTTTGAATTGGGAATTTGAAATGCTGCACATAAGCGCACATAACAGCTATTACTGTAAGGTTGCCTGAAGCAAACCAAGTACGTCAAGCGCTCAGTGTTGGTGAGCTTTGTCTGATTTGATGTGTCCACACAGTGCAATGGGAACAATCACAGAGAACTCAGCTACTGTCTCATCCACTTCAGTTCATGCCAGGGCTAGGTATTTGAGTGCCACTGCCAATTCGTCTTCTCTTTTTTTCCTGTTGTCAAGAGGCTTGGAGTACATGAGAATAAAAGGCAAGGCCTATCTATTCCAACTTTCTCCTGATCTGTCTTTCAGTATTAAAAGAGAACACAACAACAACAACACAACAGCAGATAAAAAGGAACTAAATGACACACATCACCTGGCTGTGTCTACATGCAGGGCACATATGGCCCATGGGGTATCTTGTCTTTGGGACATACCTTTAGTCCAAATGTCCCATGTCCCTGCATGCCTTGACTTCTTTTGGAATGAAAACCCTTATGTATCCACAGGGATGAGGGAATCAAATGGCTTTCCTAAGTCTCCAATGGAGAGAGCTGGTGAAGTAAAACCACCTTGGGGCAAAGTACATGTCTTATGGCACAGGTACAACCAGGTACCCTCCTGGTGGGCCAGAGACCAATAAGACACTGCAGAAATTGCAGTGTGTATCCTGGCATTTTCCAGAACAGGACTGCAGGGTAAGCATGTCCCATGCCAGAGTTTTTAGATTGTTTCATTCGAATGCTGCATATCTATAGCAGCACTGCTTAGTTTCCTTTCAGTATTTACATGTTTATGTCTGTGCATATAAAAGAACCATTGCAGGAAGTAACAGCTATATTTAAGGTTGCCTATGCCTTTCTGCTTTATACTGTTATTTATGAGAAAAAAACTCGTTTGCCTTTCTGCAAACTTGGTTGTCATCTAAAGCAAGAGGTGTGTGGGGGAGTTGTTCTCGGGGGCTTTTTTTAGGAGGAGTTCTTTCACTCTTCACCTTTGTTTTCAGAATATCAGCTGAAATTTGTTTAGGCTTAGTCAAAGGATGCATTGGGAAAGCAGACAGTTATTACACCTGCAGCCAGTGTCCCATGACAAATCTGCTTCACCCACAGTTTGGAGCCAGCTGGGTATGAGCAGACCTCTCCTCTGGGAGCTCACCACTAACAGTGATTTGCTGCTCATACATTCTCAAAAGCCAAGTATTATTTAGGCTTCACACAGGAATTAAAGGAAAGCAGAAACAGGAACAGCAAAAAGTGCTTTCAAGCATGTTTCCCTCTTACCTAGGCATTGCTGTTCCTCTGGGGCAGAGCCAGACTCCCTGCATCCCCCAGCACACCCCTCCATACAGCTCCCTGCCACGGAAAAGTGATTTTATCCCTCACCATTGGGTGCCAGCTCACTCAGGTGCCTCCAGGCAGGACCCATACATGCTCTCCTCGCCCTTAACAAGCCTCTCTCACCTCTCTGTAACGGTGGCTACCAGCAGGGCAATGGTTCCGCACAGTTTAGCACTCATGACTCAGTGGTAAAGCCAAATATTCAACAACATGTATAAGGCATTAGCATTAAGACCAGCAGGACAGGATAAATTTCGGAGAGAAATTTTCAAAGATCTGACTGAAGAAATGTCTAGGTTAGGTTAATTTTGAGAAGAATGGGGAAACCCGAAGGAGAACATAGGAGCTATGCTTCCAGTTGCCCATGTCTTTGTGGATAATACTGTTATTTATAAGCATGAATCACCTTGGCTTTCTGTGGCACAAGCAATCATGAAGGCAAAAGGTGGGGGGGTGTGGGGACTGGAGGTCTTTCACTCTTTATCCTCATCAATTTTATAATTCTAGGCTCAGGAAAAAAAGGTTGTGTTGGTTGGTTTTTTTAAAATAGCCTGATGAAGACGACCAAAGCTTACAGTGTGCAGAGTATCAAATTGTCTTTCAGGGCAAAGGGTAGGAGAAGGCAAGCCTCGCTAAGAGACTCAGATGGTTACATCTCATCTGAAAGCCCCAACCTACAAATCCCAAACTGCACAGTCCTGTATCAACTGCCAGCTAAAGCAGAACAGGCATGAAGTCTGCAAATACACGTTTCCCCTCCAAAATTTCACTTCTCCCTAAAGCTCTAACTCCAGACAGGCCCAACATCCCTAGCAGCTCAATGCCTCTTGTTCTAAGCAACCCATCCTCCAGCTCCAGTTCTCAAGGGACCTGACCTGCAAAGCCTTTTCCAAGCCCACCAGACTAGGCTTGCCACAAACCACAGAGGCCAAAACCCTCTTTCAGAGGGCAGTAGATTCCTACCTTCCCGAAGGATGTCGGAAAGGGTTTTCCTTTGAGGCAGTGGGAGAAAGAATCAAAGCAGCAGGACAGCTCCCAGAAGTCCAAACTCTGTGGCTGAGCTAAGGAACCTCCACCTACATGCCCATGCTGTTCGAGGCAGCTGTATGGGCAGCTCCTTTTCCTCCAAATGATAGTTCACTTATTCTAAATTAAGGGTTACTCAGTACATGCTTGAGTTACAAAATTACAGATTTTTGTGACTAAAGTGCACGCTATTTCATTAACAAGCTTCATCTTAGACATTAAGAAGTCATTTTCCAGTCAAACCCACAAATTTTAAACAAAATTTGCCTTCCACAAAAGACAAAAAAAGAAGAGGTGCGTTCCCTTTTGTGCCAGGACTCCTGTTAAAATGTGTTCATAAAGGTTCAATAAATACACAGTAAACATTATAAGCATGCTACTTGAGAAGTAGATATTGTGTATGTGAATATAAACCACGATTTCAGGCAGCCTATGTCAAGCCAGTTTATCTAAGAGTGCATTAACCATTTAATCACCCCTAATAAATTACACAGAAGAGAAGCAAAGTATAAAGCATCACTGAATCTTGATCAGAACAGAGTGCTGATTTAACACTTAATTTCTTTTCTGTAAGTTTGTTTTGAAGTGAACTCCCCTTGACACACCGATAAACTGCACAGTTTGGTACTGGGGACACAAAGCACTACTCTTCCCCAGGTCTCTCATTGCCATCACTACTCCGAGGTGAAAGCAGCTATTGTACCTGTACTCGGGACAGACCAGCTCCATCCACAGGCTGGAGCTGGTCAAGTATCAGCAGACACCTCCTCTGAGAGCTCATTGCCAGCAGCAAGCCACCATCCACAGTCTCAAAAGCCAAATATTATTTAAGCTTCACACAGGAATTAAAGCATAATAGAAACAGGAACAGCAAAAAGCAGCTCCAAAGCACGTCTCCCTTACCTAGACGCTGCTGCTTTTCCAAGGTTAAAGCAGTTTGCTCATGTTCCTCACACACCCCTCCATACAGCACCCTACTGAGGAGAAGTGAGTTTGTCCCCCAGTGTTGGGCACTGGCAGGGCCCACAGGTGCCCTCATTACCCCTGATGAGCCTTGCCTGGCCTCCCACTAGTTGAAGACACCTGAAGGGCACCTATCTTGGGCATGTGCACAAGCCCAGGGGACTGGCCACTGCCCTGCTCCACCACCCCACAGCTGGGCTGCTTTAGAAATTAAACTCATTTTTCCTTACTCTGAGCATTCCCACGTTGTTTCAGAGGACACATATGGCAATTCTGTTATAAATATTGCTCAGATTGTCTGTGGTAAATTCATTAAAAGGCCTGGTTGTGTTCTGCAAAGCTGGAGATTACATTGGCCTGAGCTCCCCTCTCCTGCCCCCACAAGCCTCCCCAAATGCATTTAAGAAAGCCACACATATTGAAGATTCACCTCCTCTCAGTACCTCACCTCCCTGTTTCCTTGGGCTCACTCAGGACACCATTTTCTGGCTTGCATGCAGTCTGCACCCATGGCTGTCACCCAGGGCCCAAAACCCTGTTGGGAAAGCCACAGCCTGCCAGCTACCAGCCAACAGATACCACATGCACCCTTCAGCAACACCCTGAGCACCAGGAGCAAGCACAGCTCAAGCAGCCGTCCAATGGATGCAGCGCATGACTGTGGTCCAGCTGCCTTTTGCCTAAGCCAGAGCAGAGTGCTGGGAAGCTGTGCCGGATCCCGCTGCTGCCCTCGGGAAGGGACTAATGCCAGGCTATCTAAGCAACAGCAGGAGCACAGCAAAAGTCTTCAGAGATGAAAGTCTTAAAAGATCTGGTTGAAGAGATTTTTAGGCTTTGTTAATTTTGGAACAGTGGAGAAACTCAAAGACCGAACAGAAAATTGAAAATAATCCCCCAAATAAATAAATGTGACTACAGCTTGGCTAGCTGGCCCACAGTTCTGAACGATGCATGGAAAGACTGCGATGGTCAAAATTTCTATCCCAAACAAATAATGCATGTTCACCATCTACGGCATCCACCTGAAGGTTGCTATAGCAATAATGCTATATCCCCTTTTCTTATTCAAAGCTCCAGCAACAGAGAACAAATAGTGTGCTGCCTGAACTAGAGTCAGAGCTAATTCTGCAAAACTGTACAGGAATCAAAAAGCCATTTACCTGAGCTCTGTTTTTTTCTGTCACTGTTAAATTGCAAGTCAAACATTCACTAACTGTCCTTTCTTAGCCTTGGAAAACAAAAGAGCTATTGATTTTCAGCATTTTTTTTTGTGTGCTGACTTCTTGCTCCCATTAAAAAGCCTCCAGAAAAGCAAAAGGTTTTCCACTGAGTTTGTATCCATTGTGAGTTTGCATGGATGCATTAATGAAGAGTAATAAAGGACCAATAAATGATGTGTGACAGGACTTGCAAAATGTCAGCTCAAGTGGCTTCTGTTCCTTCTGTCTTATCCCAGAAGATGGAGCCAAATGACCAAGTGTCTGTGGCCCTGACACGCTGCACATAGGCACTACTGAACAAAACTCTTTCCAATGAAGGTAAAGGTAGTCTCACTCAACAGCTCCCATTGCCAAGGTTGGCTGGGAAGGCAGTCAGGTTCCTTGCAGATATTTGTTGGATGTCACAGCTGTTTTATAGCCCTCTGAAAAGAAAGGAGGCCAAGAAGATCAAGGTCAGAAACCTACATTTTAAGAAAGCTAAATGCAAGGCAAAAAACCCCACCAAACCTCTCCACAAACAAAAAGAAACCTTTACTTCTGAATGGCAGCATCACAAACCTGTTTGGTATCCTCTCAAAATGAGTTTTGGAGTCTAAAATACTAACATATTATTCACCCTTAGCTTGCATGGTATTTACAGTAACTAAACAGTTATGAAAAAAGCTGGAAGGAAGATGTCTCTGTAAATATGCAAGAATTGATGCACACACCCTGTTCTTGCATTTTGTGATCCCCTGCTAGGAGCAATTGAGAAAGCCATACTGCAAGAGCAGGCTGCCTGGAATGGCATTTAGGTTTAACCTAAATCATTCAGAAGTCATTCAAAAAGGCTTCTTTTACTTCATACAACATGTGGCGATCTTGTTTCTGAGGATAAGCAGAAAGGGATGAGCTGACACTGGTGCGGGAAGCCAAGGGATGGCGATGCATCACAAAACACTTTCTGAATCCCTCCTGTGGATTGCTGAAGAGGAGAAGTCCCCTGTTTGGCTGGGAAGTCCAGCCTGAGTCCCAGCATTTTCAGAGGAAGGCTTGCTATCAAATTCACTGATCCCAGCCTGGGCCTTTATGGCCAGTTCAACTGATGGATTCTGACTTTTTATGCTATTACGTTGTTCTCATTGTAATGACACTGAGCCAAGTTCTCTCTCACGTAGGAACAACTCCTCTCATCGCCAATGATGATACCAAGTTATTCAGGATAGTATAAGAGGTAAGGACTGCCCGAGGAACTGCAGAGGAAGAACATGTAAGACTTGGTGACTAGCCAATACAATATCAGACAAAATTCAATGTAGACTGCGAAATGACACATGTGGGGAAGAAAACAATCCTAATTTATCATACAAACATTGATTTTCTAGCTGATTCCATTTTGCACTCAACTTGTGCAGCATGAAGAAAGGCTCCAGCTACATGGCAGGACAGGGCACAGTTGGGTAAACTTTATACCTAGAAATTCAGCAGAGCTGTGATAATTAGACTGGTTGGGAGCCACTAAAAAGGCTGGTAAGAAGGTCTGGGTTTGGAGTCAATTGTAGATAAGTCTGTTGTCCTAACAGGAAAGATCCCATAGTACAGGTGCATTCCTCTAGCAAGAAGAAGATAAGGTCTACCTTCTGTCATACATGATAGAGGTAAGACTTCTCTCTTACCAAAATTACAGGTAAGGCCATTTGATACCTGAATGAATACTTTGGTGGAAGAATAGCAAATCTCTCCTATGATTCTTCACATCCCCCCTCTCCCCTTGCCCCAAACTGGACATTTTTCTCCCATTATTTTCAACAACTAAAAACCTATAAAATTGTGGATTTCAGTTGTCACAAACTGTTTTCAAAATACTTTTCTCCCCTGCTTTTGAAACATAAGGAGAAATTTTAAAATACTGGTTTTTTCCTTCAAGGAATCAGATGACCACTTAAAATCAGTTCTCGTGACAGAACAAGCTCGCTTACAAAAGAGAGCAAAATTTATTTCCAATTATTTAGAACCAGAATTCATTGTTTAGGGGATTGAAATCTTCCTTGTTTCCCTAAAAATAAACCTAGGGTTTGATTTCAGTAACACATTCCATGTACCTCCAGAGATTTCAGAGCTTCCACTTTAAATCATATCACACTTTAGGTGACGTGGGCATTTCTCTTCTAAACAAAAATCATTATTTTATCTTTGTCACAGAATGTTCAGTTTGTCACAAATTATGCAGAGGTTTCTTATTACAGGAGATTTAGAATTGAGCCTGAGGTATGTACAGGAGATGTTCTCACACTCTGTACTAGCTAAAAAAGGGATGCAAAGGGATTAAAATTTGACAGTTAACATAAATATTGGTAGGATACTATAATTATCACATGGAGATTTTGGATTCATAAAGGGGAGGAAACTAACAAGTGAGCGCGGTGAGCGAGCGCCCAGCTGCATGAGTTCTGATTCTCATTTGACTTGGATCCTGAGGCAGCGTCTGAAGAACAGGACAATATAAAGAAGTAATTTGTGTTGGTTAGCCAAGAGAACATCTTGATTCAACTGCATATCCATGGTCCCACTTTGGGTTTATGCTATACAGAAAGTAGGAAGCCTGTTAAATAAAGAAAGGCTCTGGTTTTTTAAAAGGTGAGCGAAAAGTCAGCTACGGTTTGGGAACAAATGCAAAATACAAATTTAGCTGAGCCTTGTGTAGGCGTTGGATGTTGATAAACCCAGACCAAAGGCAGAGAGGACCCCTTTTTGTCCAATGAGTTATTTAAAAAAAAAAATGTTGTGAGGGACACTTAGGGCAAAGGAAACTGAACCGAGGAAAAGAATGCCTGCCAGTCCCTTTCAGCTGCTGTGCATCAGAAGGGATGCAGAAGTATATCGTCCTGTAGGAAGCAATTGCGGCTGAGCTCATGGAGTATGCAAAGAAACAGATCCATTGCTTAGGGGGGTTGCAGATGTGCTGTGTGACTAAGTTTAGCCTTCCCATTACGTTCTGCTTGGGCAGGTGGGATTTGTAGGCAGCCTAAGTCTCAGGTATAATGCAAATACAGCTGTGGAAATTCCAGCCATGACAGAATACAAACCAGGAAATGACAGAGGAATTCAAAACATAGGGTCTGGTTTGCTCTAGACCCGTTACTCTGCTGATGGATGGATGGAGAAAGAAATGAATTTGCTCTTCAGCTTCATGGCCTCAGTCCTTCAGAGTCTCAAATCCCACAGCTGGGACCAGATTTTCAAAAGTGCAGTGCTCACCGCTTTTAGAAGCTTAAAGATGGACAATGCCTTTCAAACAGGATTATCACCTGCACATCATCTGTTTGCCAAAACAAGAGCTAAGCTCTTAAAACATCTTGGCCCCTTCTTTGAGAGAATACAGGCCAAAGACTTAAACTTATATTAGAAGAAGAGTGTATGTTTTATGAAAAAAAAACCAAACCCCACAATTTAGATTTAAAATCACTGATCACACAACTTCATTACTCCAATAGCTAGTTAACCACCGGGTTAAACTTCTGTATCTGATTTCCACTCCAAATTTCAATTTCCAACTACTGGATTTTGTTATTTCCTAGGGTCAAGCTCAAAGCTGTCAATTATCAATGTTTTTGTTCCCCTTAGAGGTAATTATAGCCTATGAGGAAGTTGCTCATTTGTCTTTGCCTTGATGAGACAAACACAGAGAGCTCCTGGAGTCTCTCTGTATAATGCATATTTTTCCAGCCCATTTAACCATGTGTGTTTTCTTCAAACATCATCCAACCTCACAACACTTCTGGAAGTATGGGACTCTAGAATGGGACTCTATTACAGACGTGTTCCAGACAAGTCCAAGTGTGGGGCTGGTGGTGTCTCACATACATAGAGGTGCTGTCATGAAATCAAGAAGGCTGGTAACAAAAAAATATCAAATATACTTTTACCCAGAAGAGCTATTTAGCTCCATTGGCAGAATATGGCATGAACATCTGCAAGAGAACTGGGTGAACAGTATGATTTTATGCACAGCTACTTTAAAGTAAAATCGTTCTGTCTGGCAGGATTCCAGTTCAGCTCTTTCAAGTTATCAGAGGAAGATTTTTGAAGGAGAAATGCTTGAGATTCAGGATAAAAAAATCCAACAGCTTCAGGTCAGTAGCAAGAGCACAGTGCCCCTTCACAGCCTCTCCTTTAGAATTTTGGGTGCTGTGCACCTTTCTCCTCAAGAAAAGGAGGAGATAATAAAAGCACATTAAATGTGTTCCTGGTAAATATCACCTCCTTTGAATGGAAGCAATGCCTAAATGGAGTGTCACATAGCACATGTTATCTGGTCACTAAAATCTGCCCGTGGCTAGTGCTGCTGGTATCTAGTGGTGTACGGGGAAAGTAAGGCCTAAGACAACTTCACAAAGATGACGTTCAGCATAAGCATGCTCTGACTTGAGATCCACATCTGGAGCAGCCACAATATGTCAGAAGTTACTGAAGGATCAGGAACTGTGTTTAACACATATCCTGCCACTCCCTGCTTCAGTTTTGCAGATGAGATTATCTGGATATAGACTAGGAAGGAATTTCAGCTTCAGTTCTCTAAAGCTTTTGATACACTTTTTAATGGCGAGATAAAAATGCCTTGCACACAAAGTGATTCTTTTCTGTCAGATCTGGGAATTAGTGATAAATTCTGATGCAACACCGTAAATAACTGTTTCCATTTAATGATGCTGAGCATGTTAGGCTATGTCAATCATCCCTTGGAAATGAAGAGGAGATGTGATTTGAAATGGCAAGCTGCGGGTGTCTAATCAATAATCCCATTATGTGTCAAGCAAACCAAATTTGATTATCACAGAGCAGCTACAGTCCCCCTCAGTGAAGTTGCAACTCAGTTGCCATTCAAACTCCCAGTCTCAAATCCAGCAGGTGAAACTGGTGGAAGATTATTTAGCTTCCAAATGTGGAGAGGGTTTCTGAGACAGCAGTCCCATAACTGCTGCAAACCACAGGAGATTCTACCGTCTAGTGGAAAAAAGGCAAAAATGCTAGTGCTTCCCTCTCTTAAAAAACCCCCTAGCTTCCCACCATTCCTTGAGACATCACTTCTTCTCCAGGCCCCTTACTGTCTCCTTGCACCTCTAAGCTCTTTGAAATACAAGTAGCTCCAGACCTTGGGTAGACTCTTCGTTTGTCCTGTAAAACCATCAGGATTATTCAACCCTTCTAGTTTTGCTCTTCTTAGCTCTACATAGCACAGTCCATCTTGTGGATTGTTACTTTTCATTGATCCACCCACAAAGGCTCATATTCTGCCTTGCTTTTCAACCTTGCAACATAACTAAGGGATCTGCACAGGAGTAAGCTCTAAATCAAAGATGTTGTGAGATCCAACTGTACGTTCCTACTAAGGATCTGCAAGACTTTGTGACATCAGTCAGGCCACTCAGCTGTTTCCTTGGTTTGCTCTCCACATTCACAAGAACATCAGTTCAAAGCTTTCAATATCTACATATAGGATAATGACACCGGATGCCTTTGGTAGGTGTACATTTAGCAGTTGTGTCAATACCACTGTGAAGCATCCATACACAAGTAGCAGCTTGGACCCATTATGATTCCATCTGAGTCAGTACAAAAACAGATTTTGCTGCAAGCTACCATTTGTGGTGAATCTATATTAAAAATAATGCTACAAATTGCACTAAACAGTGTGCCCATACCTAGCTCCAGGCTGGTTTCAATAAACACATGGTCTCTTTGGAAGCGATACTAGAATTATTTTTCTCCTCTTCTGTAGTGACAACATGGTGAGAGGTTTGTGAAGATCAAGGGATAAAATGGGCTCATTTACATTTCAGAGACTCCAGCTGGAAGTGTTTCCTGTCTATTTAACAGCAACACTGTTTACAACCCTGAGATTAAGTTTTCTTATGCCTTATGTAAAGCACTAAAAAAGTTCTGACCTTTATTTACTAAATTAATATTCTAATTAACGCTGAAAGTTTTAGCCCAAAATAAGGAATTGTTTATTGAATCAGATCTAAGATTTTAAAGAGGTGATGACTAACAGTACTTTGGGATATAATAAATCAATGCCTTTTCAGTCATAGGTACTGAAAAAAGTGCTCCATGATGTATTTTTGTAAACACCAGCTTACAGGCAATGCTGTAAAGCATCTGCCTTGGATCATGGTATTATGGAGCTGAGAGCCAGATTTCACATGTTGACCACATACAAGATAAGGTTCTTGGGGAGCTCCAGTCCCAGTTAGGTACCTACAAACAAGTTCCAAAGCATCCAACAGCCAGCAGATTTTCTGTCCCTTCCCTTTGCAAAAAACACTGCTGCCATTATCACTGCTGCGTATGGCTGAAACAGGAACCTCTGGCACATTGTAGAGGCATGCAGCCAGCAGCAAGGACAAGGCCATGCTCCTGCTCTTCAGAGTCCTCACACATAAATCCTACAGTTGTAGGTCTGTTTGTCGTGGCTTGACAGGCACAATACCCCTTGATCCTTGTCTCCACTTGCTGAACTCTCTCATGGTCTCAGCACTCCTCCCAGCTTAGCCAGAAGGCAGGGGCAGTTTGTGGAAGCAACAGAGCAGTGGTAGGGCCTTTGCTATAATTCTCCTGTGACTTGCAGTGCATTTTGTTCCTGCTGCCACTTGTTTTTTAAAGTTCTGTCTCTCAGCAAAGATCTCAGGAGCTTTTTTTCCTTCATCCAAATGGGCATTTTCTCTTATTGCTTTCTGAAGTAAGGCCCGAGCTTATTTCAGCTCCTGAAGGAACCAGCTGCCCTCAGGAAAGCAGGCAGTTCACTCATTTTCTGAGTGAGGGAGGTGATGCTGCTTTTATAATGAGAGGTATACAGAAGGGGCAGAATGTGTTTGTGACTTCATTTCACAGCTTTCCCCATAACCCCAGTTGAATTCTGAACATGTCTCCTTTATCCCTTGTCTTCTTTCTGATCCCTAACAACTTGGTTATAAAAATCATAGTTAAAACCTAGAAGCCCTGAACAGGATTACATTGTTGTAATTCCAGTTTGGTGACACTGGCCAGAAGAACACACTCTGGTATGAGATAGGTAAGAGCTTAAGGAGCTAAACCTGTGTTGTGCACAATCCAAAGAGCATCAGCCATGCTGTGCTTTTCACAAAAACCACAGGTACTGACTCTGAAAAGCCTATGTACATTGTACTTCCCAAATAGCAGCATCCGGGACATCATGCTCACTTCCTTTGCTAGGTATAGAAAAGAGTGCAAGACCAGACTGCTGTGAAGCAGGCAAGAGTTTTCCTATTGACATCGGTAGGAATCCAGCCTTTAAGCATCTTATTGCTTCTCTCTTCTTTCTTGTGTAGCAACTGCAAGTACCAATAGCATTTTAATTTGGATTGGAATGCTTAAAATTTTGTCTTTTCAAGGAGTGGTAACACCACCTACTTTTCCTAACCAATGGCCCCTATGATGGGCATGTTTATTAATTAAAATTTCTCTTAATGTTCCTGGAAACGTTGCCTGATTAAACTTTTTTTCAGAGTCAGAGTGAGTTTTCTAAGGAATCAAAAGGAACAAAAGCTGCATTTTCCTCATGTCGTGTTCTTTACAAAGGTCTTAATTCAGCAAAGCGCCTTTCAGCTTGGACTATATGAGCAAGCCCATTGAGACTAACAGGATTATTCCAAGCTGGTATGGCATGTGCTTATGTATCTTCCTGAACCCTAAATGAGACGTGATGTGATGGAAAAGTCTCCAGAGAAAGCCCAGTTTGATCAGGTGGCATTTAAGGTACAGTCAGACTCAAAACATGAAGTCCAGCCTGTATGGTAGGATCACTTGAGGGAGACATGTCACTCTCAGA
The DNA here is from genome assembly GCF_047370975.1 of Nipponia nippon. Lineage (NCBI taxonomy): Eukaryota > Metazoa > Chordata > Aves > Pelecaniformes > Threskiornithidae > Nipponia > Nipponia nippon. Next base: position 60,974,343 of record NW_028262380.1, read on the forward strand.
GGAAGGCATGCTAGAAAGAACATGTACGTCAGCATGTAGGGTCACATGCCCTGTAAGGGGATGGCTCTTTTTTTGAACCATGTAAAATGCCTTCCAGAGAAAAGTTAGCTCAGATGATTCTTCCAATATAAAAAGCCTGGGAAAGCTCTTACACATCAGCTGCCCCAACTCTCATTCCTCATATGTTGGTTTTTTCCAGTCTTCCCCATCAAGGCACCTTTCCAGCTAGACTGTCCAAAACCACTGGAGAAACTCGCCAGAACAACTCATATTGCACATCTGTAGCATGCTCACCTCATACCAACAAATTCAGAAAGAGCTGCTGTTCTTAAATAAAAGGAAGCCTGGAGCAACATAAGCACTAAGCTCAGACCCTGCAGCGTTACTCCCTGAGCTCTGATCCTGCCAGCACTCTCTTGCTGTGCCTCAGCAAAAGCAGATGACGATGTGGCTGTGAAGTCTCTGATGAATGTCCTGGGGCTAAAGAAGTTTTGCTGGTGATTCATTAGCACATTTCTCTAAGTCAAGCAACGTGCATGAGAAGTGCTGTCCTTCAAGCTGAGGTTCTCTGCAGCCGCAGTGGTCAGTATAAGGTCGGACATCACTTCCCAAATTGGAGGAAGGATTTGGATTCTGGTTTTCCAGAAAAAAATCCAACACTGGGAACATTCTCATTCTATCTTTTGCATTTTTTCTATGACATTTTCCATGCCTTGTGCTCAGCTCTGCCGAAAAGGTGTTGGCAACCTAGATACCCAACAGTACAATTACCTAACCGTTAATATCCTTCTTAATTTAAGAATTCTATGCTTTTTAATGCCAATTCTAGAACTTCCAAGTGGGAACTAAAGCATGTTCTCAGGCATTTTCATAAAGGCCATTGTGGGTATAAGATTTATATGCCATTGTGTTCAGTACGCTTAGGAAACAGATAATCCTAGCTTTGCATCTAGCTTTGCCTTATCAACTTAAATAGGTTCTCATGTACCAGGTGTCTTCAGTATTTGAATATTGAAATTGCAAAGTGCATACATTATTAATGCTTCTAGGAATAGACCTAGCACTTCATAAAACAGAAGGAGTAAGATTTCAAGGTGGTGGCACAACTTGCTTTTAACAGTAATGAAAAACCATATTGAGGAATCTAAAGCAGGTTAATTCTCCACTGAATAAGAGAAGTAACAAGCTAAGCTACATAGAATAGGGCACTATCCCAAACCACACTTCAATAAAGAAGCCAAACATTTTGTAGAAAACTCTGTAGTTACAGCTAAACAAAATGTACAGTACCCAGAAGCATGAATGAAACCTCCTCACTAAGATGTCCAGTTGGGTTACACTGGCTAAATCCAACATCCATAAAACTTAACTTCTGCCCAGTGGAATTTTTCTCCAGTGCAAGGGAAAATTTCTCAGAAGTGGGCATCAGGCTTGCTGTTGTGCCAATGGAAAGAAGCAACAGGAAAAATAGTTCATGCATTTAGCAAACAATAACTGTCAGTTTTCTCTCATGGAAGAGAAGAAAGTGTCTGAACAAAGTCAGCCGGTCAAATGAAAATGTTTAGTGATTACAGGATTACTTTTTTTTCGTGGTTGGGTTTGGGGGAAAAAAATCCTGAGAGAGTGGGGAGGGATAAAATCAAAACATCAAAACAGAAACAGAAAAATAGAAAGGCAGGTGCATTACCAGAGCAAATAAGACATGGAATGATTAAGTGGGAGAAAAATTGTAAGGGACAGCCAGCCTCTGTTAGGGGTCCAGACTTGGAAAACAGCTCTGAAGATTTAGGAAAGAGCTTAAGGACACCAGAGGAGATGGTTCTGTGCACCCAGTTCCCCGTAGGGACTGCATACTGATGTGTCCCCGCACCGCCTTTGACCTCCCCACAGGCTATAGACTCCAAAGGATTCCCTTCCATTGAGACAAGGGAATGGATGATGTCTATAGTAGGTTACCTTCACTATCTCAAACAAATTCCTTACGTATTTTTAGAAAGTCCATTTCTTTTTTTGCCCCTTCACTTTCCATGTCACCTTCACTTTCCCTAAGTTGAAATGTGTTCTCAAGCATTGCCACTTCTCAGGAAAGGGGACTGCCCTGTTTAAGCTCCCAGCAGTGCATAGGTCTAAGCCATGAAGGAGGAACCAGCATTGTGTTGCCTGGCAACTTAAAATAAGCGTAAATAATAAGACCCCAGGGTAAAATTTTCCAGAGCACCTACCTGTTTTAGAAGCTTAAGATCCATTTGTGGAAATCACTTAGGAGTCTAAATTCTACTGAAGATTCCTATTTTACTTAAGAATGTCTTTAAAAATCGCTTTTTAATTTCAGATAGCATTTGTAACACGGGCCGTGGGCTAGTATGGAAACATGACTTGGAATATAGTAGGATTTTCCAAAGCATCTCATCCATTTCTGTGCTTCCATATATCCCTTCAGCCATTTATCTGCATCTTTTGTTTACAAATCTTTTCCTCCAGACTTCTTACTGGCAGAGGTGGGTCTGAAAATTATATCCCCTTATCCTTGGAGTTAAATAGAGTTTATCTGTACAGCAACTTTGGTTTGATTTGATTTTGTGTGTGTGTGTGTGTTAGTTGAAAGCAGAGGTTTAAGGAAGCCGAATAGAGTATAGTCTGACATGCCAATATATGACAGCTGGCTCCTGGTAAAACAATCCATCAGGTCCTTGCTTGTGCCCATTTGCAAAGATTGAAGAGACAGTGATGAGTTTCCAAAACACAGCATGTGGCTTTAAAGCCATGAAATCTATTCTCCTGCTGTATACTCAGAGTGCTGCAGGCATGCAGGTATGCCAATTATTTTCCCCAACCAGCTTGTGAAACAAACTGTAATCCCTGAAACGCTCTGACACTGTACCTACACGGTTCCCTCTACAGAAAGGACAGCCAGGAACATACTATGTATTACCTTCCTACACGCCAGTTTATTTATAGCATAATTGGCAGAGCACAGCTATCACAAGAATAAAAATTAAGCATATGCAAATCAGTTTCTCCCCCCAGACAAAGACCTTGTTGCAGCCACGGAGGTATGTGCAATACAATATATTCAGTCAGCTGGGACAATCTGCAGGCAACAAGTCCCATCTGGGCACTGAGATGATAACATGGAAGATATTCTGAATGGCATATGCTAGGCCAAGGGCAGAAACCCGTGGCCCATACTTGAGCACTTGAGAATAAAGAGGCTAGCTAGGTATCTGATGTCTGCCCTGCCCACCTGGGAACTAAGAAACATTTAAAACCTTGCTTTCTCTAATGTACCCACTTCACCTCTCCCTAATATTTGACCTAACAAGTTAAAAAAAGCCAAATATTTAACCAGCTCTATCAATACCTGCCTTAGTTTAAAAATAGTTTACCTCACAATCGGAGAACAAGCTGGCCACATATGTATACTACAATGGATGGCAAGAGTGGACAGCTAGTTAGAGACAGCTGTGGGCTTCCCACTGCCTGCCAAAGCAGACAAGTTATGGAAGGGCAGCAACTACACCGCTAAGAATTTTCTTCAATAGATGTATAACATGCTATCCATGGGCCTGTGATTCTCATATAGTTTGTAAGAAGGATTTAGTTCATGTTTAAGCCTACATCTTCAATGTTGTTCCAAAGGCAAAGGGGTTGGTCACAATCATGAGAGTTTAATTAACAGTGGAGGAAAACCACAATGTGGTGCCAAGATTTTGCACAGTGTTCATAAAAGTACTCAGTTCTAGTGAATTTTCATTCTCTTGCTAGAGCTGATAAACATATAACAATGCACCATAAAAATGAGCAAATCTCCTTCCCTATCCAGTCTGGTATCTACATACAGCTGCAAAGATAGATAGCAAAAAGGCTTAGACCCAGCTGGCAGAAATATCAGGTCTTTCAGCTCTGTATCTCTATTATATCAAATACAAACAGCATTAGCTCCTAGCTGTGCCAGTCCTTGGGAAATGCAAGTATTTGGATGGAGAAAGATTGGATAAATCTAAGCCTGGACATGGCTGGAGAAATGACAAGGAAGTAGGACAAAAGGAGGAGCCAGAAATAATTTTAAAAGGCTCGCTTTCCCTGTGTATCACCAGCTATCACGTTTATCTCTCCTTTTACATGTGCCTGATCTCAAGATCACTAGAAGCTGCTTTCTGAGCTCTTTGTTGATGAGCCCTTCTCCTATTTACAGAGGACCAAGACATCACACCCACCACTCTCAAATAGAGACAGGCAAGAAAATCTGCCCACTTATTATCTAAGATTAGTTTAAAAACAAAGACTTGTGTGATGCTTCTTTCTTCACAGCTTCTGGAACCAACACCTTCCTACAGCAAACGTCCCCAGACACAGGTCAGTGTGAATCATTTGGGAAGAACTGAGTAGTTCTTTTTGCCTTTGTATTTGAAAATAGGGTATGTAATCTTCAACAATCGATTTGGGCTCAAAACACCTTCAATATTTAATAATACAGGCTAAATCTTTCTTCTTTTGATTTGCTTGCAGTGGCTTCTCACTCAATACAGAAGCCAAGTGAAAGCAACAGTCCTAGGGACAAGTCCTCCAGGGACTGCTGTTCCCTCAGGAGGACCACTTTGCCCCGCATGGCCAGAGCAGGTGTGTTACCTAAAGAAGCTGACACCTGCTGTTGTTCAGATAGAGACCAGCTGTAAACACAAGAGTTTATTAGGTGGTTTGCTAATACCTATGAAACTCCCTGCTGAAGTTGGCTAGAAAGATCACGAGCTTCAACATGCTTAAGAAAAACGAACAGCTCATTTCAGAGCGCTCTCAAACTAAGAATTAAGAGCTAAAAATTAGGCTATCCCAAAAGCCAAATCCTTAAAAATACTAAGAGGAGCAAAACAAAGACGGGAATTCATATAGAGCTTCCATCTGAATGGTCACAGAAGAGTGATGGTGCTCTGAGGAGGGAACAGACGGATTGACAAGTATTTGTTTTGCATCCAGCCTCAAAATAGAAATGCTTCATTTTCTGATACCCTGTATAGAGCTGTAAACAAAAGATAAACATGATTTCATAAGCAAATTGTTTTTTCAATATGGAGTTTCTTCCAATTCCAAACTTTGACATCTTCTATGTAAACAAAAGCCACAGTCCATACCATTGCATACACGTGCTTGCACACACACTTTGACACCTAGCACAGAACATGGGAAGCCTGGAAATCCTGATTTCAGGGATGATTTTTGCCACCTCTAGCACAAGTCAATCAATCTCAAATCTCCACACTGCCAGCACCACAGATCCAAGAAGTTTGGTTATTCATCAGGCTAGTGGGAGACCTAGCAAAACCTCAGAAGCCCCCTCTAGGTTTTACCTGGCACACAGAACCCAAATACTCTGGAAGTTCTTGTGATTGACTTCCACAGAGCTACTGAGCCTGGAGGTTTCGGCCAGATTGTCGAGAAATGGGTCTGGAAAGGAGAGTGGCAGTTCTTGGAAAGTTTTGGTTTTCATAAACTGAATGTTGTGAGGCTTTGGGTCGGGATTCTCCTAACCAGCTCTAGATCTCTTCTCAGAGAGTGTGTTTCTGTGACCAAGCAGTTTACTTTCAGTTGTCTTCTAGTGGCTGTAAAAAGCAGCCTTCTCAGCACAAAAGGCCCAGGAAGACTGACACTGCTTGGACTCAGTTCAAAGACTACAAGAGTACAGAGATTCAGCTTTCCCCTACATATGGTCTTTCCAGATTGCAGAAAGGCATGTTCCTCAAATAGCGTATGGGAAGTTGCTCATCTGCTGCTAAAGGTATTCTGTAAATTAGCAGCGACCATCGCTTCTCAGAGAAGCTGAGTACTAGAGCAGTGGGAAACTGTGGTTGGAGAGCAACTGGGTTTTGGTCCAAATTCCGCTCCTTGAATGACTGAGACCATGAATACTCCATCATTTCCTTTCAATATGAAGTTAAAAAAATTAGAACCTAGATGCCTTAATAAATTGTTCTATGTTCCTACAACTAAACTGCGAGTAAGAAACTGACAATAAAGCACTGCTGTACTTTGCCATACAATGGCAAAACAAATAAATGAACAAAATTACGCTCTGGAAAGCCATATTGATCTATAAAGTTGCTTAAGGAGCTTCAAGCCATCTTTATCAAAACAATCTTATCAACAGAAGTTCTTTCTGACCCCAAACTTTGTACACAGAATTCCAAGTTCTCAGAGAAAAGCTACGTCTGCCAAAAAACAAGCAACAGATGTCATTCACATAACGCTCTGGGATTGGTGTCTGTGTTCTCATTGCTTGCAAAATAGGATGGTCATTTTTTCCTAGGGTAGGCATTTGACTAACTGTGACCAGCAATGTCCTCATCTGCCTTCTTCAATATGACCAGATGCTATCTCTCATGCATTCCTGAAATAGAGCACCCAGGAAGATCTTTCCAGTGTGAAAACACAGTTGGAATTAATTTAAACTGACTCTCAGTCTGAGTTTTATGAATTTTCAGGCTTTTCTATAAGACGCTCCACTGAGAATCCAGAACAGTATCTCCTAGGTAAACAACCAGCTTTACTCAAACTGGTGTTAGTCACTGGACCCCTGCACACATTGGCTGACAGCTGGATTTTAAGATAGGGAAGTTACACTTGACACTAACCTCCTCTTCAGCAGGTCATTGCTAGCTCAGCATGACAGCCAAGATTAAGGAAAGAGCAAAACCCCCTCAGAGGGGTCTAGAAGTGTTTCTAGAGAAATGCGGTGAAACAGAACCAAAACAGAAACCCTCAAAATAAACCTCACACTGTTTGCAAAAAAGACTAGCCCTTCATTGTTTGCTGAATAAATATGTACCAATCTACTGATCTGTAAATATACAGAAGCTTTTCTTAAAAAGAGAAAAAATAATCCTTTGTACTTACATGCCTCTAGTTGATCCTTACCCCTAGGGGATTAAACACATTTCAGTTACAGCTGCATGGCTTCACAATGAAAAGGAATTTAACAATAAATTCACAATTCAGTGTTCCAGGCCAACAGTACAAGCAATCATGTAAGCAAGTGGTGTAAAACTGGAATTATACCCAGCAAGCCAGTTATTAATAGGAGACCAGCCAGTTACTTGAAGAGGTGATTAAAGATATCAAGTATTCTTGTCCATCCTTCTCATATTTTCAATTTACCTGAAAAAATGCAGCCTTTCCTTCACATCTATATATGTAAATGCTTTTCCTCATATTATTTGGAAGTTAAAGGACCTTATGTACTTAATATCATTCAAAATGAGACCTTTCTACAATGTATGTGCATATATATGTATGTAGTTAACCTCTCAACTCAAGAAATTTTGGGCTGAAGAATAAGACTTAAACATAAATGGTCTGAGAGGCTTCAAACATCCCTTACTTCATCTCTAGGCAAGAGGAGGTCTCTGCCCTGTTAGGACACTGAGACCTGTTTTGGGAAGCATTAGAAGACCCCTCTCCTAACCTTTTTTGAAATATCCCTATTGCAACTGTTTTTGAGGCTTCATTCAGTTACTTCAAAAGCCAAACCTTACTTAAAATCTGCTGTGTTTGAAGATATCAACATTTTATACCATTGACCTTTCATTCCCTCCTTTTCTTAGTGAGTATTAAATGCTTCTCAATCAGATTTAAATTTGCTTCCAACGTCATCTAGACTAACAAAATTAGCTGCCACTGCCTTAACTTGATATTCAAGCACGAAGTTATTTTGATAAATGTCAACAAGCAAATTAAATATTTGAATTTTGATGTTGGTCTCCACAAGCAGAAAAGATTTAGTGCTCATCTAAGGAAAAGCATGATTAACATTCAGGTCAGACCCAACCAACAAAACCTGCTGAGTGTTCAGCACTGACACATTCCTAGTGACTTCTGGAAGCGCTAGTCATAAGATCTGTTTGCATATAAACATATGTGACAAAACTGACAAACCAATCGTGTATAATTTAAATATTTGCAGATTACTACAACGTGGTTATCACTGAATTGGTGACATGGATGCTGTTGCTATGGAAGCTGGATTGATGTTTATATAATGCAGGAGGCATTTGCCCTACCATGCAGGTCAAAGCATGCGTGAGGTTGCTTTGTAGTAGTCAAGTTTTATACTTCATTTGCCTGTGGCCAAATTCTGTTCAGGACATTGAAGAAAACAAGGCTTGACCTTAGCCTGCCTTTTCTCCCATTATGGGCCCTGCAATCATTTATAGTAACTTGGATACTTCTCCAGTATATGGCAGGTGGCAACATGTCTTATGCACCACCTATCTTTAGCAGGCCTGCTCACGGTATTCCTGGCTTACCTGGACCCTTTGACATCTGGTATTGCAGTTACAGACTAGCTGTGTATAGAAACAGTGCCTGTCTGGGGTTTCAGGTAGCCCACAGCCTGGTCAGAAGAGGAGCAGGTTGCTGACACAGCAGAATGCAGGCACTCGGATCAGCTGCATCAGCCCATATTACCCAGTCTTCTTATCACATACAAGAATATGACTCAGACCTGGCAGGAGGGACTAACATTGCAGCACTCCAGTCAACACAGCAGGAAGAAGGGAGTCAGCAGGACACTGGCAGAGACAGGACTGCTGTCTTGACTTTCTCAGTCCTGCCCAGAAGGCCAACATTGCTCTGAGCAGGGCTCTGAAAACAAAGTTGGGAAAGGCATGAATGGATAAAGAGGGGACAGCAGGACATGGAAAGAAACCATGTTTGAGGTGGAGTTTAACACATCACGTTGTGTATATAGACCTCACTAAATGAAGAGCCTTTCTACTGCATTCTCTCTATTATCCCTCCCACATTAATCAGCAAGCTCCACAAGGTCAAGACAAAGAGATGTAGATTTGATCAGATCCTTGATTATCATTGATAGAAGAGTGCAAACAAACACACAGCCCTGAGACAAGGTAAAACAGGGATGTGATTGATATTGTAAACAAACAAATAAGAGATGGGGCACTGCAGATGCAGAATTCCATTTGTGAAGAAGTTAACAAGTAAAAAGAAAGCACTTTTACCTGGAAACCTCCATGACCAAGGCACATAAAGTCAGTCATTTGCATGTTAATAAATTGCAATCTGAAAGCAAAAACCTAATGAAAAAAGCTGAGCACAAGATGAGTACTGCCATCCAGAGTACCATTGTGCAAGTAAAAGGACTCTACACACCACTACCCCTCAGCCCGTGCATCCCGTATTAATGGCCTGGGGGCTTACTGTTGATTACTGCTGCTCCCAAATATCACTGGGATAACATTGTGGGAAGCGGCTGTGACGGCGAGAAGCCACTGGACAGCGCTGCAGCCACAGACAAGCCCTTAGGAAGACTAGTACTGAGAGAACAAAGAACAAAATAAACCCAAACCCTGGCCAACACCTCTACTTGAAAGAGGAAAGAAAAATCCTCCCAGCAAAAGTGCTGTTTTGAATTCAACCCTGGTTATTAACATGATCACCCTGAATCTCAGTCTCTGTAATTCACCATTCAAACAGAGCAGACGTATACAGAGGATAAAGGGAATGCTATGGTAGAGCAAACATTTGCTTTCCATCCTCAGATAATCTTACCACTGTGTCATTGAATTCACTGCACCAAAAAATTCTAAATCTCCCATTAGAGCTAATGTTGTGGGCTCTGGGGTCAACCTGTGCTCTCTGTTAAGAGACTGTAAATTCAAAGACTTCACTGAAGTCATCTCAGATTTACGAAGGCACATTTGGCCTTGTGACTCCCTGAACTTAATGCCAATTGAGATAATTTTGTGAGTTAAAAAAAAAAAAAAAAAACAAACCAAAAAGAGAGAGAAGCTATGTTATGATCATTTCAACACCAATTTATTTGAAGAGAAGCCCTGAAAAGAAGCCTTCAGAGAAAACCACTATTAAGACAGCATTAAAGGAGCAGAGAAATGAAAAAGAAAAGAAAGAGTTGAAGGATGCTCAAGTAAGAGACATTCTGATACAGGCTTTGTTATGAGCTGCCACTGACAGAAACTATGGTATCTAACTGGTAGGGAAGGCCTTCTGAAAAAGTGGGGAATGGCAGAGCCAGAAAACAGAGGCAAACAGTTTTACTATTAACTTTAATTCATTCTACAGTTTTAATTGAGGTGCAAAGCATAAGCAACCGTGCCTCCTAGCCTCCCAGAGTGAGAACTGTCAGTGCCTCAACCTCAGAAATAAGAGGAAATAAATTAAGCTAAAGACCACATAAAACTACAAAACGGGATGGAGAAAACATAGGCTGTCTCTCATGTCATATGTCTGAACAGCCTCAAATCTATCCTATCTGAACAGTGCCACCAAGAGACCCTAGCACACTACTTTTCCTCCAGAAACAGAACACATGAAGAACACACAGGACCATCATGTGGGAAGAATTAGGTTGGTTTCAGTGTGGTCTCCATGACTTTTACCAGCTCCTGATGTTACATTATATGAGTGCCAGAGACATTACATTCATTCATTATTTCCCATGCCAGAAATTTTGAGCTGCCAGGCTGAGATGCCAGGAACCATGTGTTCAGGGTCCAGAACAGGGAACTACTAAGTTCCCACAGACTGCAGGAGCCCCCAGGATATTCTCACTCTTGCAGCAGTTCCCTGCCCAGCCACCGTGGACCTTCTAGCTATAGCGATAACCCAGGCAGCAGTCCTCATTTACCAGGCTGGCTACCCAGTCTGAGTAGCAAAAATAACAAAGCCCCCTGTATCACCTTATCTTTAATTGGCTGTGTTGAGCCTGATCCCAGCACTAAACTATAAGGGATTAGAAGGTCATGTGAAAGAATGTAGTTATGGGGAATCTAAATTCAGCATCCTTCTGGACGCTAATAAGTTAAAAAGAGAACATCTCAAAGTTTTCCAATTTTGACTAACCAAAACACATTGCAAAGCCCATTCCCACCTATTTAATTTATTTGGCACTGCATTTAAGACTCCTTGAAACTCATGTGTCTTTTCAAATGAACTCAGCTATATAATAATAGCCCAAACACGTCAGCTGCTGGGAAATCTTGCAATGCCCTGTCTATTTTTACTTCTTTTAGTATTCTTACAAATTTAACACACCATCATTCATAATAGCACGTTATTCAAATTTTAGCAAGAACAACCCCCTCAGAGGCCAGCATTTGGTAAGATTCTGTCATACCCAGTTCAGTTTAATTGAACAGCAATAATGATCACTTCCAGGACCAAGAATATGACAAGCAGGTATTTGAAATGGAGCTCAGGGTCCTGACTGCTTGCATGTTACCAAACAACTATGATCTACCTACAATTGCTGTATTTTTTAAACTCGTAATAGTAAGTTTGCATCTGAATATTTTCTTGCCAGAGGAAAGCATCCCTGGGCAGCATGCTTAATACAACTGAGTTTGTTGATTTGTGATTTGTTTTTCTCCTTCTTTGTGTTCTAAGCTTCTCTGCCTGCTGATGCATTACCTCCCTGTGGGCAATGCCCACCAAGTACATAAAGCTGTGATTCAAGGTACTTGATAAATGTTAGTTTGATCCCAGGATATTTGGTTGAAACACCTGCCACATGAAAATAATTTGCATCTTTTTCTGGTGCCAGAAAAAGATCTGCTACTCTGGAAGCTGAAGTGGAGCCAACTTAGATACATCCGCCTCAGCGTAAGAACAGAAAGAGTAAGGTTAAAATGACAGCTGTTCATTTTGACTGAGAAGAACAAAAAACTTTGAACCTACTTCTTCCCAAGTCCTTCTTAGCACTTTCTATGTTCCAGGTGCAGCTGGCAACAGACCCATTCAACAGGCTGTAAGAGTTTGGTGGGATTCTCACACACATCAAGACAAGTTGCAGGATTGGTATCAATCTCTTCTGACTTCATCAGCCTGTGAAATAATCTTAAACAATCCAGGAGAATGGTGGAAATTTACTACTTTGGGATATCAGAGCGAAGAGAAAAACTTTGAAGAAATATTCTTAAGGAACTAATCCTATTATGGCAGTGCTATGGATGAGAGACCAGCTTTTAAACATAGCTAGGGAGCCTACAGATGCTAAAAGGCACCAAATATGAACTTAAGGCACTGATAAGCCTAATTCCATTGCTCTTAACCTTCTGACTGTAAGAGTGAAAGAATCCCGCCCCCAAAGATACAGAATAAAAAGCTGGACCGCTTGTGTCAGTGCTGTGTCAGGAACACAGACACAAAGATTTTGGGGTCAGATTTAGGGTATTCAGGCACTGAACTGCCAGTGCTTTTAAACTAAAGGATTTGCCAAATTCCCAAGGCATTACATAGCAGAGTCACCAAATACTACATCTTCTCAAACCCAAACCAGTGCTTCCTCCAAGCTTCCAGACAAGTCTTTGGAGCTTGAATCACACCAATGTGCCTACCTACAATCCATACCACATGTCCTCCACACACACCATGGAAGCACACCTTCCAGGAGATGGCTGGCATTTTCCCTGAGCACTGTCTGTATCACACACTATTCATTTGAAGAATTTAAGAGGGGTTTTGGTCTCCAGATTGAAATTAGCTGTGAATTAAATGTAAAGATTAAAACATGGAACACACTAATATTGTGCTGCATATAATAGAATTGTCTTTGAGGGATAAAATGTAGCAGCACAGCATTTATATGTACTACTGGCTCGGGTTTTTTTTTCAGGTTTTCTATCTTCTATCCAGCACTGTCAGGGAGAAAATTCTTAACATTTGGCACTTTGCATAGGTCAGCATTTACTGATTTTCTATGGAAAAGTCAATGGATTTGTTTCCTTCCATTTACCTGAAATACTATGTTTATCAATTTAGTCATTAAAAAAATATCATTCATCTCCACAAAGAATTGCACTGTCATTATAATAAATGAAGAATTAAGAAAAGACTGGAGCTGGGGGGAGATCCTAGATAATTTGGGGATTTTTTCATTTATGATTTTTGACATTAACTCAGATATGATGTACATGCATGAGTTTCCACCTGCAGCACTTTAGCTATAGATCTCTTTTCTCGGAAGATATTTGTGCTGAGATTATCTGATTCTCAGGCGTCAACTGAAAGAGCTGGACAGGGTCTAGCACCCACGGTGGAACACTAGCACCTGATAAAATATTACTGCTAGATGCTGTTATATTGTCAAGTCTTTTGGCTGAAGACCTTCAAATACTAGATCTTTATCTGTTGCAATGTATTGATAAGAAGTCCACCAAATACTTCTAATAAGGGCCATTCCTTCCCTTTAGGGCAGTGGCAATATTATGGTCCTGGACTGCATCTTTAATTCACAGGGCTTTTCTTAAAGTGGTACCAGTGTGACTGTAAAGAAGTGTTTGCAAATATTCTGCATAATACAATGTTACCCATTCTCTTGGAATTTTAGTCACTGCCTAGGCTCTGCTTTTCAAAGCTCTGAATTCCCTCAAAATCTTGCAAGTACTTCTTGAGGTAAAAGTTCCCGAAAGTTGGCTTGGGTATTACTTGCAGTATAAAACAAACCTCACCGTGTACAGCAATTTCATCAGCCTGAGGGGCTGCTACATAAATGTGTCCACCAGGCTTGCTAATGGAGAGCGTGCAGCCACTTCCAAAGAAACAGTTGGCAGAAAGAGTGCATAGCAGAGTAGGACCCAGCTCTGCAAACTGTGCAAGTCATCCAGAACAAAAGCACAGTAGTTCTATCTCCCCACTGACATCCCACCACACAACTGCCAGACCATAACCCTGAGGTGGGTCAGACATTGGGAATGGCAAACATTTATAGCCTGCCAGAAAAGGTGCCTCCTGCCACCAAATTTCTCAAGTATCATCACTGATCTGCTAAACCGTCTGTTTATAAGTTGTTGGGTGACATCATAGCTCACTTCAAAACATCAACACTCCTTAAAGCATTAGAAGATGACCAACACTCTCTATAGTAGGACACCATAATAGGCATAGGGGCTGTTGTCAGTCCTGCCTGAATTTGTTCACCTAGACAGGTGGGAATAACAACCCAAGCAGGAGAGAAAGGAAGAAAAAAATCTTTTCTATTGGAAAATTTCAAGAAAACCATGGTCCTGGACTGCATCTTTAATTCACAGGGCTTTTCTTAAAGTGGTACCAGTGTGACTTGGTTTAACGATTTCACTTAGACAAAGCTATTGCTTAACCAGCTAGACTAATATTCATGCCTGGCGTAAAGAAAAACAAGGGAGAATTACAGCATCCCTAGGGTTTCTTTGTGTCTTGGGACCTTTGAATATTTATTGCCACTGAAATACAAAATGCTAGTGGAGAAAAACTAGATCCTTTAAATTCAATGCTTTAAAATTGTATGTAATATCTACTCTGAGATTGTGCTGGTCAAGCTACTATGCACAAAGTTTTCCAAAAGTCACCTCTTGCCACTCCATATACCTATTACAGATGGTAGTGTTGTTTAATTTGTTCTCAGTTTTCATTACCTTATATTTTCTTACAGAAGTTGTGACTGAGCAAGAAGGAACAAGGCTTTTACCTTATTCTGGCTACTGTAGGACCCATCCAGCAGGCAGGGATCACTTCTTTGACCAAAGGACCTGAGACCCTGGCTTTAAAGTAGACTGAATGGATCCAACTGTTAAGTGCCACAGTGTCATCCCATGCTGTGGAGTCCCACGTCTGACCCTATGCCCAGCCTGCTCAGTTTGCTGAAAAAATCCCAAAACCCCACAAAGGCAAACCAAAAAAGCCCCCAGTTTTCTGCTGGCTCAGCAAACAGAACAGGTTGGGTGCATGGGAAGTGCCAGGACCACATGGACAGGGAATAGTGGCAGAAAGAACAGGATTTCTATGATTAGACTGATCTGGACTACTATGGATTGCTAGCCTTAATATACTCAGCTGGATGAACCTAACTGGGGAAAACAAGGAGAGTCACCAGGTGTGAGACTTGGAGTCTGTGAGGGGAGCAGGGAACAGCTGATAGCCAGTATTTGCATAGCTAAACTGCAGAGATGACTGAAAGAAGACATGCAATCCCCTAGGAGTTTTGTTAAAAAACCCAGGATGCCCCAGAAAACTCCTGGACTAGCATAAATGACCTGCCCTGAAAGGGCTCTGTGGGCAAATCAGAGTTTACTTTCCAAAATTTAATTTACCTCATCCAACAGTCCTGAGAATTTTATGGAAAAAGAGGGGAAAAAGCAAGGAGGAGATGACTGAAGCCAAGGACAATAAAATATTACAGAGGGGAAATGGAAGAAGTAGCTAAAAGTACAAGCCAGGAAAAAAGGCTCAATAGAAAGCTTGACCAGAAGCAAGGCAAGTTTCTTGATGAATCCTATCCAGCATAGTGAGCCTTCACTTCCCCTTTCCACTCAATATATCCCCAAATCTCCCCCAAGGATGGGTCAGCGCGTGTGTTAGGGGCTCCTGCTGCACATTCTGATTATCAGCTCCAGACGATCATCACCTCTGAAACGTGGCCGTACACCAACATGCCTGGTGTGACAACATACACCCTTGCATGATGTTGGCCATTCCAACCAAATGACCTAATAGCAGGCCATTAAAATCCATTAAAACTTTCCCAAGCTGTCCAATGCCCCGAGTGAAACAACCACACATCTGCTGGTTAGGGCATTAGTGTGGAATGCAATCAGCTCAAACTTATAACCCAGGCTGAGCCAGAGCAGGAATTGAACCCACATCTCCCTGTCCCTCTAAGTTCCCCAGGTCTTGAAGATATGACTTTCAGAGTAAAGTCCCCTCTTCTAGCCCTACCAGAAAGCATCCCCCCACCCCTCTCCTCTCCAAACTGGGAAATATTTACTGAAAACACTTTTGTCACAAAAATTATACATCTATCAAAAAAACACTGTCTGCTTTTTTCTGAGCAGAAATATTCCTAGCAATATGATCTAGTCTGTCCAACCGACAGATTTACCTTACCCTGTCTTCCCATCTATTTCATACCGCTGATTTCTGAAAGTCTCTCATTGCCAGTATTTCCTGCTTCCAGATGGTCAGTAAATAGCATACAAACAAAATAACCCTTGAATTTTCACATTTCCATCTCCAGCAACTATTTATCCTGTGTATCAAACACATCTTTAATTACCCATTCTCAGTGGAACAATAAAATTATCGCCCCTTATTAAAATCTGATGATGTGCACAGGGAAAAAAGTGACAATTGCACAGCATATCTGTTCAAGAACTGCGATAAACTCATCTGTGGTGACTTCCAAATAGAGGAAACAATTTCTGAAGGTGGAAAACGGCTCTGTCCGTAGGTTGCTATTAAGAGTGCTGTGGCTTGTGACAAGCTGCCTTTTTAAAAGTAGTAGGCTACTGCACTGATTGCTGATCTTCACTCATAGACTTTTCTGAAAATTGTGCTCCATCTGGAGCAATAAATTTCTCTTGCCTCAAACATTAAACCTTCTTTAATCCTACAGACCAAACAACAGGTGGTAGATTATTTTTCAGAATTAGCAGCCAACTGCTAGAGCAATTCTCAGCCCAATTACTTTGGTTTGAGATTTGAATTTCATGGCTTAGTGGCAGCCTACATTTCTTACCAGTAGAAACCAACGTCAATCCTCCAAGACTTGTGTCCCCATTTCCCCAGTCTCTCCAAAGTGAAGACAACTTCATAGCCCTCATTTTAAAGGGAAATACACTTCCTGGCATTAAAAGCCTAAATGTAGTAGAACTCCAATTGCAAAACATAGGAAAGATTTTTAAAAAACATTCTGAATTTTCCTAACATTTTCTCCCACTGGGCCTCAAAAAAATCATGCTTTTACTAAAATGGAACACATTTAGACGAGCACTCTATAGAGATAGATAGGACATTATTTTACCTGCCTAGGAGAATATACAAAATATGCAAAAAAAATTCCCTGTATCAAGTCGACACTAAAACTGAAACTGCAAAAACACACCCTAAACTAGATGCACAGTGTCAGCTCAAGTCAATTTAATACATCATATGACTTGAGTTGTTTTGTTCTAAATTTGATCAGTAATCACAATAAAAATCACCAAAGTAACACATGCTTTTAAAATTCATTTCGGGCTAGAAGACAGGAACTTTTCAGTCAGCACACGTTGCCATGAAAACACCTTAAATCTGGACTTTTTTTTTGAAATTTTGTAGTCGACTTCTTGAAAACAGACCGTTGTCCCCACACTTTGTGTTTCAGTAAGCTGGCATTTTCTGATCAAAAATATTTGAGAAAATCCTGATAAGCTCTAATGCTAAGCGCTTCTGAAAAATTCCAGTACTGAGTGATTTAAACCATTATTCCCGAGTTTTATAGGTGTATATTTTTAGAAGCGGTAGTTTTCACACGAATGGCCATTACGAGTGCTGCCATGGGAACAGGCTAGCAGCAGGCTATCATTAGGTAGTTGGGAGTCCAGACAGCAGCTAAGCCATGGGCATCTCCCCGCTTCCACTCGCCCTTATATATCTGATTGTTAGCTGACCTGTTTAAGGTAGTTACCTTGTTCGTCCCCAGAGAGAGCAGGCACCTCTGGAGGGCAATTCATCCCATCTATCAAACACTGATCTTCTGACGGGGCTATTCAGCGTCCTCTGCATCAACTACAGAAGGAGGGCAGCTGCCTGGTTTGAACAAAATGCCGTAGCACCTCCAGAGCTCACAGCAGAGAATGTGAATCACTGTGTGGGTAATTGGCAGAACTATCTAGCGAAGGCCAATGTGCTCTCTTGCCAAATAGTTGCCCCCATGCCTAGTTAAGGGGCAAATAATTCCTGGAAAAAGGCTCATCTGAGATTAAAGTGAAGGTAAATGGAAGACGACAGGAAGAGCCAAGGTTATCCAAGAACAAAATTTTGCAGACCATGATATGTTGCCATGAGAGCCTCCCTTCAATTTCAGTTAAATCTACCTCCACCCTACCACTGAAAGTAGAGAGAACCATCTGCCTTGTAAAGTTCACCTCCAGACTTACAGATTTCTTTTAAGTATATTTAGACACAAAAATAATTAAGGCATCACTATATATTGAGTGTGTTAATTGAAAAATCAGGGACTATGCACTTAACTTTAATTAGCAACTGTTTGGTATTTACTTAGGAGCTTGTCATGCTAGAACTTGTTTAGCTTGCTGCCAAAGATATTTTTGCCATACATATTTTCCATGTTGGTTTGAAGCAAGGGGAGGATGTGGTGTATCACACAAGGATATATACATTAATGCAGCAGGCATAATTTCTGATGCAATTCTAGAGAAAAGCAACAATGAAGATGCCATGATTATTTTTGCTCTGCTCAAGCACGTGACAAACTCCAAGCCTTACTATGGCTGTTTGCCAAACACATTAAGCCTCTCCTCCCTCTCCAGCCTAACGCTCTCAAGCTCCTGCAATAACAGGCCCATCCCCAGAGCTGGTTCCAGCTCAGACCCACTCAACAAGATGCTGCTGCTCTGCCCTCCTGGCTTGCTCCATTGGCAGTCCCCAAAACACTCCTCCCTCTCTGTGCCCCTGCCATGTGTGCACTGGTCCTCCTCTGCCACACAGATTGTTCAGCTTCTTGTCACACTTCTCCACCCATTTTAGGGGCTTACTGAGCTGTTTGGTCACCAGTATGCTATTTCTTCAGGTGTCTCTATGCTTTCTACCCTGTGTCCCCTGTACACAGGGATCTATTTTATTCATGACAAAGGCCCACCAGTCATTGATCTAATCTTTTGATTATATATGCAGCTCCAGAGATATCCACTTCTTCCATTTAGTTCTGTTTCTCCTGCTACCTCAGTTTTTTCAGTCTTTCCTCTCCCTCTTCTGGCATCTTGTGCTCCTGTTGCCACCTATCCATCACCATTACTCAGGGTTAGTCATAAGAGCCTTCATGCTTTTAACACTTATTTTAGCAACTCAGCTCTATATTTATCAGAGCTCTGCTTGTTCCCGTGACTATACAAGGGCCTTTTCTCTCCTCTTTTTTACTCCACAGACCCCATCTGATATGGTTTCTACCAGGATTCAGCAGATCAGACCTGCTCCCTACAGAGTTTCCCCTTCAAGCTTTGCAAGAAGGGAGATGGAGTGATTTATTCCTCATACCTGTTCTCATCAAGGCCTTGCCACCAAGAATATCAATGAGCTGCCAATTAGTGGTATATTATCAGAGCTTGATACCAGTAATGTCAAAGTAAGACAGGGCCATAAAATCTCCAGTTCTATAGGTCAGAACAGGCCATAGGAATGCTTATGTGTAAAGTCAGGAAGCAGCACAGGTCACGCACCACTTAAGTCAAAGCTCCAGAGCTACTAACTTTCCTTTGTACAGCCAATTTTCCTGTAACATCTTCCCTTAGATCCTGTGTGTGTATTATTTAAAAACAGAACTGCTACAAAGACACAAGTTATTCAACACCCACTTCTTTAGAGCCTGTGCTTTGTCTGCGATATTTCTAGACAATAGCAATAAACACTTTGTTTTAATTTTAACCTTAGCAATAGCAAAAGACTACAACGTGCTAAAAACTGAATGCAGACACAAAAACCCACAAGCACAATTTTCAATTAAATTAAGTGCCACTTCATTTGTTTTCTTTGATTCTTGACAGCTCAAAACTCAATTTGGGGGAACTGTTCCTTGGTGAACATTTTGAGGAGGTAAACACAATCTACTGGCTTTTTCCTTTGTGAAGCGTTGTTTTCTTATAGCCAGCATTTGCAAGAATGCAATTATTAATTTCTAAAATGTAGCCCCCATCATCTCACCTTCTTTTTGGAGAGGGCAGGATGAATGTAAAGAAAAGATGGTGCTTGCTCAAAATGAAATATTCATAAAAGAAGAATTTCTACACCTCCAGAGAATGCAACGACGACAGGCTCCAAGTGTGCAGAAGTTGAATATGCAGCAGCAAAGGGCATGGAAGGCTTAATCTACAGGAACATTCAGAACACAGCATCTCAGCAGGATCTTCTCTTCATCTCATAACTGGTGGGAAAGAAATAGGACCAAGTAGGTAATGCAGCCCTGTTCGAAGGGAGAACCGTAGGCTGCCAGGGGGAAGAAAACACTGTGCAATACTCAAGATGAGCTACTGTGGCCATTCATATCATTGCTACAGGCATGGTTTTTAGCCAGCGCCTTTTAGCCAACATAAGACACATCATCAAGCATCTAATGGATTTAGGCATATTCAGTCCCAAAGGGCTACTGAAAATCTGCCATATAGCCCACATACATATCCATGTAAGATTTTGAAGCTGAAGCTCTAATAAGCTTACTTCGGGCCCAAATACCAGAAGGAGATTTGGATGCTTCCACTGCCCTCATAGTAAATAGTCTATTTTGCTACTCACTGCTATTGCCATATGCACGCTTTCAGGTGAGGGTTTGTATTGCCATTATGTATCTTTATTACCTGCTAGGAGAGAAGCTATTGGACTTATAATTATCCATTACTGGTACCTGGATACATTTCCCAAGGGAAGCTTTCCACTAATTCATACTCTTGTCATGTTTGCTGCATCGTATCTAATGTCGTTTTTCTAAATTAGATAAATAAAATATTTATATTTGGTGACCTTGAAAAGAAATGCAGACCACTAGCTCAGGATGAATTTCCTTGAATTCCAATAAATATTAATAGAACACAACAAGCACCAGAGCAGAAGAAGAACGACTGATACACCTCTAATGAGTGTGGTGGCATTTATTATTTAAATGACCATTAGAAACACTCTTAGCCTTTTGAGGAATTCAAGCAGGAGTAGTAGACAGATGCTCTTGTATGCAGGAGATTAATCATCCTCTCTGTGCAATGCAGGACCAATTAATCCAGTTTTTGTGTTGTGGGATTTTTTTTTTTCTCTCCAGCAAAAAAAGCAAATTAAAATTAAAATCTGAATCTTCTTAGGTGTCTAACTTATGGAGTAGGAAATACCGCTGAGGCTTCTGGGTAGGAGACAACACTTCCCACACAAACTACTGTAGCCTTGCTACAACCAGTTTTGTTAATCCTCACAAGCAAACCATGTTTCAGAGACAAGAGGACAGGCATGCTGTCATAGAATAAAAAGCATTTTGACATGCTTGTGCCAGAAATAGCAGTGCTGGTCAGGAATGGAAACTGCTGGGTTTTAGCAGATCTCACAAGCTGTATAACAGACAGATCTGGCTTTAAGACTCAAGTTTCATCATGCTGGGATCTGGGTAACATAAGTTACAATCACTTGATTAAAATCAATAGATCATGGTGAGATACACCAACCAAGACCATGGCAGACCATTGTAAAAGCTGAGATAAGAAAGAATGGCAATATAGCACATTTCTTCCTTTTATGTCTACAGTGACTTGTCCCAGCATATGGCAAAGGAACACCACAAACCCTGGGTGGCCCAGTCCCATCCTCTAGTCAACTGCCCTTGCCCTACCATAGACCTGCACCAGCACCAAAGGGTTAGACAAGTTGCTTACAGGGGCTGCGCCCCACCTCCAAAAGTCACAGAACATCATCATCTACCATACAACCACAGGTCAGAGGAAAAGGTATCAAGTTAGCATTGGCATAAACAGACCCTGAAGTCAGACAAAGGCTTTAAGTTCCACATTGTACATTTTTCATTAGATTGAACAAGCGCAGGAGATTTGTCACAATGAAGTTCTCATGCTGGTTTCAATGTAATTCTGGTTATTTCCACAAAAATTTGGAGAGGAAAAGAGAAGCAAAATAAATCATGTCAAATATCATGCTTACTGGCTATACAGCGCAAATACGAGGGGGAAGGGAAAAAAAAAAAAGCCATGTACTCCACTGATATAATGAGTACTGCTTGGCATCTCAAAAAAAAAAAAACAAAAACCAAACTTCCAAAATGAGAGACTGCTATTTAACAAAGATTTTTTTTTTTTTTTTTTTCTAATCAGGCTGAGTGGAAATAGAAACAAAAATTAGCATTTTTGTAAATGTAAAGCAACAGCATTAAAGGCTTAGTACGACTTGTTCTGGTAAATCTTTGTGAAAGATAACAGAAAGCTGAAGCTCTTAGGCATCCTCTTATTAAAGATAAATGCAGCAGTAGCAGCACATTTCTTATCTCTCTTGCTACCGCATGTCCTTAGTTTCACACCTTGATTTGCTGGCTGTTAAACAAGAGAAGCTCTTGCTTTACGGCTGGCTTATAAGGTTTTGAAAAGTTATAAAAGTTTTAGTAGCCTGAACCTGTTTAGATAAGGCTCAGAAAAAAAGGTAAGATATTTGATGGGACAGTTACTCCACCCTTCCCTTCCCCTATAGAGTTCTGCTGATAGGTAGGTACCTCTCAAAAGGCTGGAGACAGGAAGCCTTTTGCCTCCAAGCCCAACCTGAGTCCATGAATATCCAACTCTTGGGTTTGGTCCAAGTTGGTGAAAGGAATCCCTAATACGGGAACTGGGACACAGAAATCCTAATGTCTTTTGGAGGGTTTTTTGGGTGATGAAGGTAAGTTTGTAAGATTTTTGTTACAAGCTTCAGAGTTTAAAGCCAGAGCCTGATTTAGTGTAAATCACCAAAGCAGCTCTGTTTTCTGCTGAACTATTTCAATGAAGATTAGGCAAGAAAATGACCAAGTGATAGGTAGCCTGGTTGCAGAGGAATAGAAGCTAGGAAGAAGATGGCATTTGACTTTTAAGGCTGCTTTTGTAAAGGTCACATGTCTAGTGTCTAGATGCCTGTACATTACATCACACTGGTTAAGGATCAAGTTATTTCACAATTGCCTAGATAAAGTCAGGTGTTTACTGCAAAGTAGATAACGATCAGCTACTTCAATATAATGGAAAAACTTATTAGGTGCTGATATGTCTCTGAAAAATAAGATTGGAGCTGAGGTGCTCCTTTCTCTTCCTTCTTCCTCCCCCTCCAACACTCTCCACAACAGTTTAAGTGAATTTCATGTTAAAGGTATGGACTTAAGCCTCCTGAGACTGAATTTTTGAATTCATTATCAGAGCAAAGAGTACGGGCAGGAGCTGGAGAGCTTGTTGAGCATAACTCTCAACACATTTCCTGATACTGCAACACAGTCACGTCTACAAACAAGAAAACTATTTATTCCTCCTGATATTTAAACTTCTTGGTGCTGAACACAACACCAGAACCTGGCAGCTTTTGCCACCATTCACTCCTATGCAAGGCTACATTTAAGCACATGCTTACCCTTGAACAAGTGTTTACAGTCAATTGATTTCAGTGCCTACAACCTCCACACATTGCAATCAAAAGCATTTTAGGTTTTGTGGGACCGTGCACAAGTATGTGGCTTGCACACTGGACACTAGACAGAGCCTCTACAGCAAAGCAGTGCTCCAAAGGTTTTGCTATTGGCCCCCAAAGTCATTAACAGAAGGCAATGACAGGGCAAAGAGATTAGAGTACTGGAATGGGTTCAAGTCGTGCTCTGCCACTCACCTCCTCTGTGATCTTGAACAAATGATTTAGGATAATGGCACTCCTTTGCTTCCCAAAGATGTTGCAAGAGGCACAGATACAGTGGTGACTGAAGATCTTGCAGCCTCCTACAAAGAGGTGATAGGGCATCTCTGCATCTGCAATTAAGAGTTATTCTGGGAATACGAATATGAGCCAGCAGTGTGCCCAGGTGGCCAAGGCGGCCAATGGCATCCTGGCTTGTATCAGAAATAGTGGGGCCAGCAGGACTAGGGAAGTGATCGTCCCCCTTTACTCAGCACTGGTGAGGCCACACCTTAAATACTGTGTTCAGTTTTGGGCCCCTCACTACAAGAAGGACATTGAGGTGCTGGAGCATGTCTAGAGGAGGGCAACGAAGCTGGTGAAGGGTCTAGAGCACAAGTCTTATGAAGAGCAGCTGAGAGAGCTGGGGTTGTTTAGTCTGGGGAAAAGGAGGCTGAGGGGAGACCTTATTGCTCTCTACAACTGCCTGAAAGGAGGTTGTAGTGAGGTGGGGGTTTGTCTCTTCTCCCAAATAACAAGTGATAGGACAAGAGGAAACGGCCTCAGGTTGCGCCAGGGGAGGTTTAGGTTGGATATTAGGAAAAATTTCTTCACCGTTAGCAAGCACTGGAAGAGGCTGCCCAGGGAAGTGGTTGAGTCGCCATCGCTGGAAGTATTTAAAAGATGGGTAGCTGTGGTGCTTAGGGACATGGTTTAGTGGTGGACTTGGCAGTGCTAGGTTAACAGTTGGACCTGATGACCTTAAGGGTCTTTTCCAACCTAAATGATTCTATGATTCAGATTCTGTATAAGAACATGAAAGGAAAGCATAGCCAACTGCAATTTCCCAAACCGAATCTTTTCATAGGATTGAATCGCCTTGATACTTTCATGCACCGCAAAATAAACTCTTGGCAAACACAGACCTACATCCCCATATTAACAGGAGACAAATTCATGTGACAGAGCAAACATCATTCCTTCTGCTTCAAACCAGAGGGTAGTTTAGGAACTTCTACGTAGATTGGAAGGAAGAAAATTAATAGTTAAGCATTCACTTAACTATGAAATTGTTATGACAAGTTCTACATAAGTATGAAGTGTTTCCAGTCAATTACCTCTTTCAGTAATATGATTTGTCTATAATGCACACTGATATTTGTGTGCCTTACCACAAAACAATCCAAATGCCCATATATCTTTGGAAGAGCAATGGACCTTTGTGCCCGTTAGCTCTTAGTCATGAGGTGCAACTATGTAGAAACATGAATACCTCTGAATCTGATGGAGCTTACACTCTCAGTATCACTCCATTTGTTCCTCCACAAGTGGCTGTTGCAGATCTGCAGCAGGCTTTATTGCCAGGCTACCTTTTTAACTAGATAAAAGGACATTCAAGCCCCCTATGGCTTTTGCTCACAGTTTAGTCACAGCTAGATGAATTAGAGGCTGAAGCACTTCCAAAAGAAGCGTGATGTCCATTCAACACTGGCAATCAATGCCTCTAAATTTCTCTGTGATCAAGTCTGAGCTTCTCTGTTATGGATTCAGGAGCACATGATTCAGTCTCTATATCAACAAGTCCAGTCAGGTGAGCGTGTACTTGCATATGAGGATTTTCTCCCTAGCATGTTACAAATAAACACAGGTCAGGACCAGTTTCCTGTGAAGCTTTGAACAATCGGTTTTACTCACCATGCAATGCTCTTGTTACTAACAGTGATTTTCACTGCAACATTAGAACCCATGAATGGTGACTCTAAAGTCTGCAAAGCCTACGTAGTCCTCTGCACATGAATTTTACAAATAAGTTTGCAATGACTGGAAAACTTGGATACCCATCAGTTGAAAACTGTTGACTAATATCAGCAACAGTACAGGCAGAGCGCAGCAATAGTGTCCTGGTCGTCCACTCCTCTGGCTGGTCTATGGCAAACCAAACAGACTGCTATCCATCAATTTCCTGGAGGGTTCCAGTAACAATACCCACTCTTGCATTCACAAAGCACAAGTCCATTCACTAACACACTACAGAAATTGTTAATGGCCCTAGAACCAACAGAAGTGTCTTCAAAATGATTCTTCCAGAAGCTGCAGTTGCTGTGTTAATTCACCTTCCTTTTGCATAACCAAAAGGCCTGTGCTTCAGTACCTATACATGCTCCAGTAATAGAGGCTGTCTTGGTCCGTGACACAACAGCAGAGAACACCAGCAGAAGAAGCTGCAGAGATTCGTACGCTAGCACTGCCAAACCAGACAGCATGAAGTCAATTTAAAACAAGAAGTGGTTCAGTTACACCGACACCTGGCTTGCCCGCTCTAATCCCATCAAGTCAACTGATGGCTATGTCCCATCATAAAAGCTAGAACAGAATGACCCCTTTTGAAAGTCTCATGCCGCATGTGTGATGTTACCTGTCACTGGAGAGATGGAGAACATCACAGTTCTCTTATTCCTAAAGCAATTGGCTCAGATGTGCAAGAGTTAAAATTCCTCGCAGTTCCTCTTTCAAGCAATGCTTTGTGGAGTGCCCATGCATGCCAGAATGGTAGTACACCTCTGCTCACAATGCCAATTTTATCTGTCTCCTTTTTAATAAACAAAGAGCAACTTCAAAAAACCCAAATAATATATAATCCAAAGTTTAACTCATTATTCTGGTTTAAAAAAAAAAAAGAAAAAATACACTGTACAATAGAAGGCAGAAAGAACATCTACAACTTGATTATCAAAATTATAATAATTTAAACATTTTTCATATGTTTTTAGTATTCTGTAAAAAATCAGGGAACTGTATATGGATTTTTAATCTTCTAGTAATTTCTACATTCCAGAAGAAGCTAATCCCTGTGACACTCCATTGGATAAGTCACAAAATTACACGCAAGCACGTGATACTGCAGAGCAGGCAATATAAAGCCTTTCTTTAAAAAAGTCATCCTTGATTGAAGCATCTGTGATTTCGTTTATGCAGGTGATACTAAAAACAGTTTCCTGATGAACATAGCTTCTGGCACAACTATTTATTTCAAAGAAGCTGTATATCTGAACTGGGTTTCAAAAGGGATTGGGCAAAACAGGCATTTAAACCTTTGACTCATTCTTAAAAGATCATTTTTATCTACTCTGAATTGAAATGCTGTTGAAAAAGAAAAAAGCCATTACTCAAGCTAGAAGCATGTTTCCTGCTTTAAAGAGGTCATGCATACTGGGGAAAAAAAATCCCCTTTTAAAAATGTGAAGAGTACATATACACCATAACTTTTGTCTCAATAACTAATTAAGCATGTGTTTAAGTTTTGTTTAAAGACATGCCTGTTTAGTAAAGGCCGAGGTGTCTTATCGAATTCAAAACTGTAACGCTAAGTATACACTTCAATGCTTTGAAGAACTGCTTTTGATGGAGAAGAATTTCAGAGGGAAAAGAAAAATACAGTCTCCTCGAGTTCTTAAACTGAACTGTATATGTGATTTCTGATTTATTGGAAAAGACTTCATCTGCAGCACTTAATTTCTAACAAAGGAGCTCTGTCATTACCTCTTGGAGCTTGCCAGTGTAAACACAACAGAACCCAAGACGCTGCTTTGCAAATGAGGGTTAATGCAGCATATCATATACCATATAGGACCGGACAGCATTAAACAAAGGTTAATCCTCAGCAGCAAGAGGTATTAAATGGACTCTTTTATTGAATACCCTAACAGCAAAGGGGAAGAGAAAAAAGCATTGCCTCTCAGATACATAATTATCTGCAACGTATATGCAAATATCCAGAATTTGATGAGGTCTTTACTTTTCACCTTTAAGCACCACATTAGTAATTCATGAAGCCACTACTAACGTTGTTGAGTGCAAGCAGCAGTGAAAATTAAGCGCTAATGACTTCAAAGGTAGGGTGCCCATAAAATGAGTAGATACCTCTGAGGTCATCCGTACTATCTGAACATAAGTGATGGAAAACCGTGTACCAGCTGCACATTTCTAAAAAAGCATCACTAATGCCAAGGGTGGTTATACAGACAGTAGGCAAGTTGCTATGAACAAAAGTTCACACCACCATTACAAAGAAGATCCCCATGCATTTCCTGGCCTTAAAAACCACCAGCTTATGAGACAGCATTTCAATAAGGCCAGAGAAGTAAAGTAACACACTAGCAAGCCACTGTACTGGGGACGTGGGTCGACAAGTAAGAAAACTGTGACCACTTTGGTTTTGTAACCTTTCCTGACGACAGGAAGATTCAAGTGAGCTGCAGAATTATGTTTATATAGTCACTGGGCTTTTCAGGGCCACTTGTAAAGTCTGAGCCCCATTTATCTGAAGAGTTAATCTGTGACAAACCGCGCTGCAGCAAGTCAGTCAACAATGTGTCTGTTAAGTTGCTGCAAGAAATCCAGTAGACTTTCAAGCCATCCAAACAAGTATATATTGGCTATAGCTATTATGGTAAGTTTAGTCCTGAGAACTAGCAATATAGTTTACGTGATATTAAATAGCAAGTATTGAATTTATAACATAAAAATTACAGGGTTATTTTGAAGTGAATGATACATTAGTAAATTAAGATACCTGCTTTTGGCATAACAGCAATCGAGCCTCCTATGAATATGTTTCCGTACAATTCATTTTCCATCTTACTGTGGTTTCAGTATTTCAACCCAAAAAGAACATTGGAAGAAAAATTTAGTATAAATAACTTCAAGAAAGAGGACAAATCAATGGTCCCAGTGTTTCCACGCTCTTGAATTATTTAAGTACTGTTTGACTTGCATGATTCCAGTACACAGATATGTCAGAAAATGTGCTGCTCTGGAAGACCACAGCTCCTCTTGGTGTCCATTTGAATAGCCCCATGGAGCTGTACCAATTTACATCCATGGAGTATCTGCTCTAGACCATGAATAGAGTGTGGAGATTTAATTTTTAAAGTGATGTCTCCATGAAAAGCTAGGCTTGCAGACCAGAGATGTATCTGGCTGCTTTGATTTTTGACAATAAGCATGAAGACTAGTGGAATGTATATTTAGAATCAATAAACTTGAGTCTTAGCATGGATGGGTGGTAAAGGCACACAAGCCAATAATGTGCATTAGAAATAGCGAAATCAGTTCATCAAAAAGAAAGAGGGACAATAGGGGAAAAATTACATTTTCCAGAGTTGCAGTACAGCTCTTTAAGTGGGTTCACAATATAAAACAGATGAAATGGCAAAAAAATCCAAACACAGATGCTGCACAATAAAATCAAATGGCATATATTTTATTACAGGCAAAAGAAACAGATAGTTGAACCCTTTGCAACACACTGAGATTAATCATTCATTATGGGTCTGGCAGAAAATAAGGACAGGATAAAAGACTGCTGCCACCAGTGGCACTCCCTGAATTTAACAAGGTAAAACTTCTGTCCAGCTGGAACGACAAAATTATCGAGGTCTGAGAAGCAGAGAACTGAGAAAGCATAAATGATTTATAACTGAGTGAGGACTCTGCCTTAGCATTTCTCAGAGCTATGAATTCACCTGCCTCCGACAGGAGAGGAACTCCTGATTATCAGCAGGAATGCATCTCTCCCAACTCTCCCAGACCAGGCAGGACACCAAAGGTACATGGAAATCTTGGGGAGGAACATTGGGACCCTTTTAAGCATGGTACCATAGCCAGTCCACTGGGATTTTATGGAGGTATTTCCTGCTTTACCAGGTGTACCTCAGACCTGCAAAGACTTGCCTGTTCTTTGCAAGACTTACTCCAGTGCTCCCCACTGCTGCAGTGCCTGGATCTTGTTTATTTACTACCGTGTCAGTCCAGCTTTCTCTTCCTCCCAGAAATCATGCAAATGCTGAAGATGTGGCATGGAAAAAGATGATGCTGCCTAGCAGCTAGGAATCTTTGCCTTTCAGCAGGGCCCTGCACTTGAAAGAGCACTGCAAACAAAGAAACAACCCCCTGGCAGCCCAGCACAGCAAGTCCTCCCACCCATGGCACCCAACACATGTGTTGGGTCAGAGATGCTTGCTAACAAAATGCAGTTTCTCACACCAGGGAGTATTTTGCAATAAGTAGATCTTTCTTCAAGAGGCTCCCTTTTACCTGCTTGCAGAAGGACAAGAGGTATGCCAAGAAAGTGGCATGCCATGGCTTCACTTGGGCTCCACAGTGCCCCTAGAAGAATAGTTACCACTGGAGATTCTACAATATGTTCAAGAAATGCTTTAAGATAAGCATGGCCAAACTGGCCCCTTAGGGCCTGGACTAGCTAGACTTGCCAGACTAGACAGCCAAGTTACAACAACCAATTCCTGTTTGAGTTGTAAACTGGTACGCTGTAGGGCCGGCACTTACCCCTGAACCTGTGGAACAAGATTATAGCTGACAAAACTGTAATCAAGAGACAATCTGACATATACAGTAATATACCCGGCATACAAATGCTAGAAAACAACATTAAAATAAAACTTCCGGTAAGGCTGGAAATCCTCAGACTTTGATGTATAAAAGCCAGCCCTTAGTTATAGGGATTTTAGGTAGGTTTTATCATAATTGCTAACCCCAGGATTTCTTTTTCTGAGGCAGGTGGCTCTGCCTAGTCTCAGCCCCATGTTGTCACTCCGCTCCCAGCCAGTCTTGCTCAGCAAGCACAGGAAGATGTCTGCTCAGTGGTCTAGCTATGTGAATAGTGACATGCTCCTGCCTTTTCCTCCTCACAAAAAGTGGACCTGTGACTATTTAAAATGGAAATACTGCTTTCCAGCATGAGAACTCCACTTGCTGTTAGGGATCTTATGCAAAAGAAAAATAACATATATTAACATATGTAAAACTGAAAGAAAAAACCCTTTGAGAAATGCATGTAGCCAGCTGGGGAACAACTCCTGAGAAAATTGTTACACAGTGGTTAGTGAATTACCTTTTCCAGAGTGGCAGCAACTAAATTATCAATATCCAGCAAGTGGCTGTCTTGATTACAGTAAATCCTAAAGGCAATACAGCCTCTTCAATGGAAGAACCAACTGCATTGCTATTTGCAGAATCAAATCACTTACTTCGTGTCAAGCCTTTGATTTCTGCATGCTTCTTTTGGATTTTGAAGGTTGCATTATGCATTAAAACCTGAGCCCCACAAAGTTTTCTCTGCCTTGGAAAGTGAAAAGAGTTTAAACTGCGATGGTAAAGGGGGAATAATGTGAAAACTGGTATGGAAAGTCCTGCACAGCAAGCCACAACTTACAGTTCTAGGCTGATCTTGGGGACCCAGCAAGGTCCTGATTCAGCTTCAGTTTTTATGAATCCAGAAGAATGAAGCAGTGTTAACCAGGAGAAGGATAAAACAGCCAAAAACCCACCCCAAGCCCAAGAACTGAAACATGTCTTTATTGTGGCCTTATTTGTCTACAAAGCCTCATTTAATCTGTCTCAACCATCACACCTAAACTTTTACTATTTATAGGTTTGTCTTGTTCCAATCTATCTATTGTGTTCTATTAAAACGAATTTTAACACAGGAAATCTCAAGGCTACGGCTGGCTTCTCATGCTCGTTTTAAGGACACAACGTCAAGCTTACCAATGGCAGCAGATGCCTTCATAGGTCCTCTGTTATTTACAGTCATTTTATTTTTGTTGGATTTCTGGGAGAGACTTTGAATAAGCAAACCTGTGCAAGAGAAAAAGGCAGCCTGGATTTTTTCCATACCACCTTTCTATTCTTTCTCACTTTTCAAAGATGTTTTTAAAAGTTCTTCATTTTAAAGGTGGGATTTTCAGATACATGGCGGCTAATTGAGTATAATTGGTCCTCCAATTTTCTATGATACTTGGAAATCTTGTAATTATTAAAACTGGAAAACCAAAAAAATCAACAGCTTGTTTCTTAATATAGATATGCAGGAGAGAATAATCTTACCCAAGACTGAATGGCTAAAAGTCAGGCATCTAGGCTAAGCTAGTTATTTTAAAGAAATTAAGCGCCTCTCACAGACAACCCACTCTATTATATCAGAGGGAGCTTAAACCATTACTTAGACACTTGCCCCACAGATGGACAAATTAATCTTTCCCCAGGATTCCTGCTTTGCATAGCCTAGCCTTTGTTTTTCTGCCATACTTGAAACCACAAAGCAGTAGTAACAATCTTCTCTTTACAATCGATGCATTTTTAAGCTCCTAAACGGAAACAGTACATGGCTGAGTTTCAACAGAAGCAGCTTCCCTTGCTCTTCTGTGCAGGAGGAGATGCTGGTTTCTTCCAAGAGTAGAATTATGACAAATTTTTGATGCCGATAGTGTGACCTAATCAACTTGAGTATTTTGAAAGAAATACATACGAAGGCTGTGCATGTGCCATAACTACATCACTACTAATCAAAATCATCCTGAACATTTTATAGTGTTTGTTACTGAAGTGAGAGACAGAACCATGTCAGTCTATTATATCAGCTATTTGCAGGACTAAGCGTGGCAGTAAACCCAAGTTATAACAATGGACCAGAAGAAGCATCTTTGCAGCTGGTATTTTGTGCCTAATCCTTTTTCACAGCATCAGAGTGAAAGTGGTTCAAAACATGCTCCGAATTGGTAACAGAAGACTTATGAATGAGTCTGAATGAACCCCTCAGACCTAAAACACAGAACTGATTGTAAAAAGAAATGAATTTGTGTTTGATCCAACAGTCTTTTTTACAGCCTGGATTTCCTTGCTGTCCCAGAGATCAGCTTACAGCCAGTACTGCAGACTATTTGGAGCTAGTTGTTTTTTGCCCTCCAAAAACCAAGTGGTAACTCTCCAGCATGACTCCAGTAGATTTAGCAACACATGGAGGCAGTGACAGACCTCCACAGTGGTCCAGCTTTCCTGCACAAAGGCATTAAGACATGTACTAATAGAAAACCTGCAACACAGAACTCCCTGTTAAAAAAGCTAGCAGATGGCAATTCAGAGGAGGAATTCCTGGAGAAAGAGAAACAATGAGAAGTAAATCACAAAAAGGTTGTCACAAGAGCTCAATTCATGACCTTTATAAAGCCCTCTGTGCACACAAAGCCCAGCTGTACTTTTTGGTTCAGACTGAACAGGATTTCTTTACGGCTTTCAACCCTGCAGGTGCAGATGAGTAGACAGAAGGCCAGGGACAGCGGCAGCACTCATGGAGGAACTAGAGACTGGTTAAGGCCTCTGGCTATTACTTCAGTTTAGACCTCACTCAAAGTTTGTGCGGCACATGGTGCTCCCAGCTGTGTGTGGGAACCCCTTTATGTAGGGCTAGAAGTCAAAAGCTGGGTGTTTCCCAGAGGTGGAAGACAGACAGGCTGTGTGCTAGCCCAGTTCCTCCCTGCTAGCTGCAGCAGCTGACAAGCCTGGATAGCTGCCTGCCACCTGTGTGCCACAGACCCCAGTGGTGGTGGCACCAGACAGGAGCTGCTCTAAAAGGCCAACTCAGACATTGTTCCTGGACATACCTCCTTTCCCTTCTAGTGCCCTCAGTCCTCATTCACTGCAAAAGTATTTTGTAAGGGACAGACAGGTTCACCCTGGCTCCCTTATGTTCATCATCAAATGAGCATGAGGGAAGCATTTCTCCCCTCCATCTTTCAGACAGAAGATGCACAGTCCAAGCTGCCTCAGTTCCCGGTTTGCTTGCATGCATGGAGAATTTAAGGCCCACAACACAAGTCCAAGGCACACGGGAAGGACCTGACGACCCTTTGTCACTGCAGCTGACAGAAACGGCACTTAAAACTCTGAGCACCAAACCAGCTGGGAGATACATTCACTTCCCCTTGGAATGGCTATATAGTCCTCCACTGGCCTGGAAAACAAACAAACCTGGCCGTATCCCCACCATCCCCACCCAAACATACACAGTACAGCTCCAATTACCCAAATACTTCATGGAAGATCCAAAATACCAATTAGATTTGGAAGCAATCCCCCTGGGCTTTAAAGACTGCCTCAGACACCCACAGCCCAAGCACACAGACTTCAGTGCCTCTTGGCTGGCTCTCCAGGTTTTGCAGGCAGCAAGGCTGTGCTCTGGGACCAGCAAGCCCAAAGGGCAGATGAGAGGATTCCCTGTGGCCAGCTGGCTCTAATAACAAGCGGGTGCTCATGCAACCAATGCCAAGACAACAGGAAGGAGATGCCAGACATCTGGCTCAGTAGTACAGCACAGGGAACATAGTTGTCTCCTACATTCATCTATATCTAATCTGTCTAGCTAGATACACCTAACCGGTACACATCGGCGAAGTATCTGTCTCCCTATAGTCTCCAATGCTGTGACTAGCACAGGGTTATTTGTAAACAGAAAAAGAACAGAACTCACCATAGACTTAGTTATTTTGCACACAAAATAACATGTAACACTGACTCATTTGCTTTGAAAATATGCAACTAACCACAGAACAACTCACCAAGCCCCACAGCCCTCATTATGTCCTTAATAAGGTGCTGCTCATCTACTTCTCCCTTCTTTAACTAGCAGGTCTGTTATCAACAACACTGACAACAGGATGAGTTCTTATGTATAAACATACTGTCTTGCAGTCACCACATGGTGTTTTTCTTCGGGCAAGTTTACACTACAACTTTTAGTAGAGTGAAGCATAACTAAGTTTCATGGGAGCAGAATTCTTGTAAGACAATAACACTACCCTTTCTAATTAAGACTAGTTAGGATTATTTTATCTATCTATCTATATATAAAAGAAAACATTGTTTCATCAAAACAAGCACTATACAGATAGAGCCTGCATTAAGGAGAGGTTCACCGGGAGAAATTGTATAGGTTCAGGAAAGATTTCCAGTGAAATAAGTATTTTGACTACAGGGAACAACTGAGAGACCTTTGTCCCTGCTAGAGTACTAAATGGAGCATACTGTGTGTTACACTAGACTTGGCTGATGAGTACAGCACCAGATTCAGGCTCAGCTCAAGCTGGCACATAGGGAGCAGAGACCAGCAGCCTTCCATAGTGACTTTGGGGTGACCAGAGTGATGTGACCACAGCCAGCCAGCTGGGCTGCAGTCATCCTCCTGGCAAGCAGAGGCTGGACAGAGCGCCTCAAAAAAATAAAAAGAAAAGCCAAGGCACTTGAAGAGCCAGGCATTTGCCATCGACTGAATAGTCAGCAATGACTGAATTAATAATATAGCCATGTACCCTGGGGCTAAGTGAATGGACTGTCAGTGAGCTGTACAGCTTGAGTTGCTTAGGTTTCCCCACCCCCAAAGCTACTGCTTTTTCATTCAAGAATGTTTGTTGAGCTCGACAACATTTACTGAAGGAAAAGAAAAAACATGAAATATTTCATCATGTGAAAGAATTTCATATTTTATTAACAACAGAAAAATGTGTCATGAATTTGAAGCGACCTTTTAAATGTAAAGTGGTTTTATATGTATACTTAAAGAGAGTCTGAAGTATAGGAGTTAAATTCAGAAAGGGACATCCGACAAGCCCATCCACAGTGGGACTGTCACCTCTTGAGGAGAGACTTGGGTGCTAAAACAGTTTCAGTAGCTAATGGTATACACTATCAAAATTTGTGAGCACATTCTAATTCTGACAACGCTTTGTCTTCCACAAGTTACGTCTTTAAAACCCATCCCTCAGGCCTAGTTATGAAGCATGAAAGATCAGAGGACTCTACAAATAGCTGCTCTTATACAAGATTTTTCTTAAGTATAGGCATACACACTTGTTTGAGCCATGCCACGAAACACAAGTCCACATTCACTGCAACTTTTCTTACGCTTCTGACCATGCACACAGATGCAAAGACAACCTTGGTATTTCACTCCAAAAGCAGAACTCATGAACAGCAGCAAACTGACATTGTTGGTTTTATTGGTTTTGGGGGGTATTTTTTGGTTTGTTTGTTTTGGGGTTTTGTTTGTTGTTTTTTTATCTGGCTGCTTGGGGAAAACGCTTCAAGGTATCTTGTTCCTATTTAGTAAGGAGGCAGCAGTAACCTAACAGAAAAATGTATTCCCCTGTCCAGTTGGGAATACTATGTTAAGAGGAAAATCCCGCAAAGATTTAAACACTAGAACTGAAAGACTTATTCAGAAACACTGCCACAAAACCTCACAGGAACCACAGCCAGCTTAGAGGGCTGTATGTGCCACCTGAATCCAGTGCACCCTGGCTGGACTACATCTCCCACAAACCCTGACAAGCTTTCTTCCTGCAGTGGAGAACAACAATTTTTGGCTTGCCATCTGAACACACCCTGCAGCCTAACGCATTGCAAACACCTTCCTAGTAGCAGAGCTGCATCAAGCCATCATCTGTGTTGTACTTCAGAGCTGGAGCCCTAGCTATTTTAATATGTTTAAAAAAAAAAAGCTAACAAAGAAAGGAAGTGTTTGGGCAAAATATTTTAAACCAAAACAAACTTTAGCTAGGCTATTGTTTCTCCTTTACCTATCACAGCAAATACCGGATGAGATATGATGTACCCTTTACAGGCAGCCTTGTGAAACCTTCAAGTGCTATGCGTAGTAAAGTCCACTGCTGAGATTGTGATCAAAAACCCTAATACGGGACAAATGTCAAAGTGAGAAAAGAGCTAGGAAATGTTAATAGCATGCCTTTAATCGCACACTGGCTCTTCATCACAAGGCAAACAGCTTGCTAGAGCTTCAGTTGTACTACAATAACAGTTTGCCGAAATGAATGTAGCAGCATTGTTAACGCTGAGCTTCTATTATGTTCTTAAGTGTGCATGACTGACTGACTTTTAACAGAACAGTTCAGTTCACATTTGTTACACAGACAATAGCAGCACTTTGGAAGAGGGTACAAAACTTTCAAATCTCCAGAGACATGTTCAATGTGACAGTAATTCACGGGTTGTTCAAAGCTGCCTTTCAACAGAAAACAGTCTCTTGCACTAATGCAACCCCCCCCCCCCCCTTTTAAAAAAAAACCAAAAAAACCCCAGTTGTTCCATTCATAAACTGAAAGTTGAAGTAATAGCAAAAATTTTATAACTGCTCCTAAAAATATCTAAGAAAAATCTAAAACCATCTCAAAGTTAATCCATTTAAGCTGCAAACACATCTAGAGAGCATGAATTTCACTGGGCAGGAATCATCTGTTGATGTGGAACAGCCCATTGTTTACGCAAGGCAGACAGAGGGAGCTGTTGCTATTCAAACAAGAGGTGCTCTCGGACAGACACACATGATGATATATAATCAAGCAGTTTGAAAGATGAGTGGCATTGAAGACCTCATTTTCTAAGGTCAAAGAGAAAGTGCACCTGTAATTCCCCCCATTTGCTTGTACAGTTTTCCTCATCTGTTGCAAAAAAGCACCAACAGTAACGCAGAAGTGTTGCATAACATTAAAAAAGTTTTTCAAGCCTGCCTCAATTACAGTCCATTATCAAAGCCAAGTAGATTTTAAAGCGTTTATCCCCAGATGTGCCTTATACTAGTGTAAAGGCAGCACTTACCATGGACCAATAGAGTTGGTTGCAGGCTGAAAGGACTGAGGGGCACATCCTATGCTGCTGCAGGACACCATGGAGCCAGGTTCAAATTGACGGCTGCAGGCTTGCAACACGACCCTGGCCAAGTCACTTAGCTCTGGTCACCCTCCCTGCAATAGCCTCTTGCCTCCCAGCACTGCTGGTAGCAGTTCTAGGTAGGACCCAGCTCCAGTTTTCCAGGCTCAGGCTATTTTCTCAGTGACCCATCTAAAAACTGGCACCTAAATTGCTGAGGAACAACAAGTTGTCCTCAAAGCCTAGGAACAGAAAACTATGAGGATCTGTTCTGGGTCAGACTGAAGTCCAGCTAACTGGTGTCTTCTATCTAGCAATTAATTAGGGCAAAAGTCAACACAGATCTTCACGCCACTACATCCTTCCACTTCGACAGTTAAGACATGAGCGTTCCCAAGAAAGATTTTATCTCAAGCATTAACTGCATTAGCAGATATTCAACATGTTCATTAACTTGACTAAACCTTTCTGAGGTTTTACTAATACCATCCATAGTGTTCTTTGGCAGTGAGGTCCACAGGTTAATTAAGCACTGCGAGGAAAAAATAGTTTTAAACTCTCCACCCAAAAACTTCATTTGCTGCATTATTTTCTTCTTGTGAGAAGTTTCTCAACAGGTCTTACTCTCCACCCGACATACAGAAAAAACCCACTGTCCGATTATCAGCTACAGCACTAAACACTAGCCATCACTGCTGTCCTCCTAGGCTGGGGTTCACCGCAGAATAGAGGAGAAAGCCAACACCTCAGAGATACAGCCAGCGTACTCCAATTGAAGTCACTAAACCCCACAATTGCCCAGAGAATTTGGCCAGCAATAGGCTAGGTGCACAACTCTGTTTCCTTTGCACTCCTCCACTTTTGCTTTCTAACAGCTTCATTCAATACATTAACAGATTCCCCCATGCAGCTTAGCAATGTCCTTGGCCTCAAAAATTGTGACAAGACTAGCAACAATTAGCTTAAACTGAGTATCTGAAGACCTTTCATTAGCAGGATCTGTAGCAAATAGTCTGCAATCCTCTTAAAGCAGGTATCTCAACCCTGAACAGGAAATTTTAGGAATACAGAAAACATGTCCAAGTATTATCCTGCTATATTGCTTTTGCTCATATTGGCAAGAGCAT
The DNA here is from genome assembly GCF_047370975.1 of Nipponia nippon. Taxonomy (NCBI): domain Eukaryota; kingdom Metazoa; phylum Chordata; class Aves; order Pelecaniformes; family Threskiornithidae; genus Nipponia; species Nipponia nippon. The sequence goes on from NW_028262380.1 coordinate 61,012,373, forward strand.
TGTGCTGTATGAAGCGAGCTTTAGTTCAATATTCATTGGGGGAAAAAAAAAAAAAGCCTCACAAAAATTAATGGCATTTTAACTAGAGCTGGGTAGAAACCCCCAATAAAACAAGAAAGCACAGGAAGCCAGCCTGACTTTCCAATCCACTGCCAGCACAATACCCTTGATAGGCTTTGCTCTGTTAGAAGCAGCAAAGCAACAGAGGACAATAAGAAGGCAGAGATGGCTTACCATGTTTAGAAGACATCCTTTGGAAGATTACCAGAGATATTTATTCCTTTTTGCCATGTCTCAGCTTTAACAGAGATGACATCCCAGTAATTAAACAGGGAACTCTATTGCATGCTTCTATGGAATTTAATGACTGATATTGACTCAATATCAGAGCACAGGCTTCTCGCCCTGTACTTCATGCTGAAGTTCTTCAGGTGGGATTCCCCAGAGTACTCAGTATACCCCACCTTGTTGCAGTCAGTGGCATAAAACCTTCTGACCTAAGTAAGAACAGAGTTCAGCAGTGCAACACCCTAGCTGCTCTTTCTGCTACCTTTGAATTTGTCTCCCTACTGCCACAGACAGTTTAACTGATGCTAGTCAAGTTATTAAACCCCATCTCATGTAAGTACATGGAAGAGACATACATCATTCTTCTGAGCAAATCCTGAAGGTATCCACTCCACGGAGGGGATTCAGTTTCAGACTATAGTCCAAAACTGTACTTTCTATCTTGTTTAATACTTTGATTTATATCCTCATTAGCATGAAGGAATAGCTCCTATTAAAACTATTAAAGATAATTTTTGCAATATTATCAAAGGATATGGGTAGGTGTAATGATAGTACTAACGATAAAAATTAATAACCATTCATTATTTTTAATCATATGTACAGTTGAAATGAATAATCAGGAAAATAAACAAGACATTTTATATGAACCTAAAACTAAGAGGATGTGAAAACACTATAAATTACACTCTAAATTATCAGTTGTCCACTCAAAGTTTAATATTGCACTTTTGCAGACAGGAAAGCATTCTGCAGGTAGGCCAGACAGCCAGGAGCCAGTGAGCAGAATAACATCAAGTAAATGCCTGTTCACCTCTTCCATACCTACATCTTTTGATGTCCCCCTCACTCCGCTACATCCAGGATAATGGGGGCATTTGGCACCTTACTTCCAGGTATATACGAGAGATCGTTGGATTGGGATGTTCAGACTGAAAGGCACTAATAACAACATTTCTTCCCTTAGTCTCTACAGCTGTTCCTTTACCATCCCATTGGCCATGTCTGTTCAGATCATTAGCTCTTTAGCATAGTGCTATTTCTCACTCATAGGAAGGGACAGTGCAGCCAATGCTTCCACAGACTTCAGCAACAACACATCTTGGGTTCAAGCTCACTTGTCAGCACAAGCTACCAAAAGAAATAGCCATGCAACTTTGCAGGATTTGTTTAGCACTCTCAGTCTGATCAGTGCCTACCCAAGCTGAGCTTCGCACAGCAGATCTCAGCAGCGCCTGTAAGGAGGCTGGGCTGACTTAAAGCAAGAACTCTCCTGCCAGACTGACATACACAGCAGTTGATTCTTCCAACCATGTTCCCTTCCAGTTATGGAACAACCTCAAAAAGTACTAACTTGCACTACTTGTTTTGTATTTCAAGTATGCAAGACTAACACCCAGCAAATAAGATACCATACTTCCTATCCTTGTTTCAAAGCTCTGAAAAACACAGCTCATGCTAAGCACCACCTTCAGAGTACATACTTAAACGATACTTGCACCTTTTGGTCTTAAAGGTGGAAATATTTCTTCTCTTCTTGGAAGGACGTCTGTCATTCAGGTTTTGTTTAAGGACAAAGGGGCAGGTGAGAAATCAAGCAAGAAATAGACTTATCAAGTTATTTTCAACAATAGAACTGCAATTTTGTTTTTCATTACAGGTCACCTTAAAGGTTTTGCAAGAGCCTTTCCTAGATATTAAATTCTCCAGTGAAAGTTACAGCAGATATTTGAAAGTTGAAGTGATTTTATCTTCAGAATCAAATGTAAGCTTTGCTGCTGTCAAAAGCTCTGTGCTTGTGTCATCTAAAATACATGTTCTATCTTAATTCTGAAATAACTGATACAGCTTTTGGTCTGCAGACAGGTTGCATCTTTGGGAGTTTCACTGCTCCAAAGCTTCAGTAGCTACACTATTCCACAGCCTCAGTAAAAGGGGGAAAATACAAGTCACACAGAATGTTTTCAAGAAACATGTTTTCGCCTTCTCCTCAGATAAGGGTTGGGGGTGAAAAAGCAGCGCCAGCAAAACGCTACCAGCAGTGAGCACTGCATGCTCATAAAAGCCCTTCCCCAACTGATTAATTGAAGGCCCACACACTAGCTGTAGCCTCCGTGGCCGGTTGTGTCATGCAAACCTTTCCAAACTTGGCCAAGGCTACCAAAAGTCCCAGCTACTCCCATAACAAGACTTTCCACACTAGGAATTGCAGAAGTAGCTCCCAACAGCAGAATTTGCCTCTTGGGCCACTGGAAAGGACAACTTAAAGCTAATTTCCATTGGCTTGTCAGCCTAATTCACCTGATGTCAGAGGAATAGTTTCACTAAAGTTGCTCACATCCCCCCCCACCCCCTCAGCAGTTTTACAGGATATGCAGAGCCCCTTGCCAACGGCAGCCCATGTCAGTAAACGCTTTTCATCAGCAGGAAAGAAAAAAATCTAGAGTCAAAGAGGAAAAAAAAAAAAAGCCTCTTATCTTCTGCAGTATTTCACTTCTGCGTTCCACCAGAAAGGTGATCATCCAGTCATCATACACCTGTCGGTCTGGCATATAGCAAGCTATGCAGGACAGTGGTCATGAAGTCTGTGGTCTGTCCTTCGTGAAGGGAAGTCTTCAACATCTGGAGAGAAATCAGTGGCAGGAGAGGCAACATAAGTCCTGCTCCAGCTCATCAGAAACACAAAGGGACTGTTAGTTTGGCAGTTAGAGGATCACAGAAGACACAATCCCTTTGTTGTGTGTACAGAGGCTTTATATTTTGTCCAGCTAATAGATTTAGAAGCTTTTCCCCTCATGTTTTCTTATCTGCAAAACTTGTACTCTAACAACAGCACTGACTTCATGAAGATCAGATCTGCCCTGAGAGTGTATGGAGATGCTAGAGCACCCACTTTCAGAGCACTTTGCCAATTGTTATACAGGACTTGCACAGACAAGATACACAAATAAGTATGTTAATCCAAAAAAACCCTCTAGCTCACAAGTTCATACTACACAGCTCAGTTCATGAAACTCGCTGCTCAACTCAGTGGAGGAAAGAGCCTTTAAGGCCTGTTACAGCCTAGGACTAACTGAGGCTCTCGAAGCTGAGACAGCCCAGGCTGACTTGCCACAGAGCACAGGGCAGCCACCCAGGCTCCCCATGGCACAGCACACCCAAGCCCTTACCCAGTCCTGTCACTCTCTGGACCCATTTCCCTACCCCAGAGGGGAAGCCCAGGGAGGTACCAGGCACGACTGCTCAGGACAGTAAAGGCTGCCTGCTGCCCTCAGCTGCTGGCTGCCCACCACCACAGGGAGATGTCCTGGGGAGGGGGAACTCAAGGGCTTATCCCAGGGATCCTTCCTGAGGTGAGCAGGAAGACAGAGGATTAACAGGATGGGTGTAAGAAACTAGCAAAGCATCTTGCCTCTTCCCACTTCCCTCCTGTGGGCAGGGTACAGCTCTGCATGACCTTGGTGTTCTCAGGCATAGAAGATCAGGCTGGTCAGGGCCACCTTATATTCAAGGCAGCCAAGGCAGGCCTCTGCCCACTGGCAGGATATGGCCAACAAGCCCCAGGTGAGAGGCCCCAGCAGCCCCACCAGGGCAGCTGGATTGATCACAAGCAATTTCTCCCTGGGGGTGCAAGAGGCAGGAGAAAGGTCACGGGCAGCCCCAGGAGCTGATCCTAAAGATGCTGATCCCTAGCTGTGGCAGGGCAGCAGGGCAGAGAGAGGCTCCTATAGCCCCAGGAGACCCAGAAACCAACACCAGGCACAAGGGCGGAGCGGCAGCTGGTAAGGAAGGGGTACAAGGCACACAGGCAACCCGTACTCACATGTTCTTAAGCTACTCCTTGTAAGCATCCAGCAGCCAAGCACAGCCTGCAAAGGTCTTCCGCTACTGTCTGTAGGACCTGCAGAAAGACAGACCTGTCTCACAACAGGCATCTTTCTCTACCTGACATCCTTTACCAGTACGTGTTCTAAGGGCCTGCCCTATAGATGTGTGCGGCCCCAACACATGTAACCCCATGCAAACATATGTGCAGGATAGCACCACCTTGCTGTGCAAGGGTGCCTCTTGCCTGCAACAGCACTCTGCTCATTGCAATCCCCAAGACAATGCAAAGTGAATAAATAAGGCATTACAAACGTAGAGCAAAGATTGCTCTACTGCATACCCAAATGACATCTTGGACCATCCTCAAGAGCTAAGAAGCTATCGCCACTAAACAGTTAACAGCTGTTGGGGAGGCAGAGATATGACCTGCATTTAACTACAGCACCCCCACTCCCTTCAAGCCTTAATCCATTGGAAGTTTTAGGGTGCAGGAATCACCACAGAACCCTGCACAGCTGCAACCTGATAACAGCCTCCTATACCACTTGCAATTTAACCTAAAGCCACAGGCCAGCCCCAAGCAGTCCCATGATGAGAAACAAACCAAAAATAAGCACCTCCACATACATCAACCTCACAGATGTAGCCCAGCTTCCCCAGCAGCCAAGCAGGGGAAGCAGAGCAGAGCAAGAAGCAATAGTAGGTTCAGCCAAAGGTCCAACACACAAAAAACAAATACAAGCTGGTGAAACTGAGACATCCAGGGCAGAACACTAAGCTTAGTAATGACCACAGCTGTATAAAGACCTGCCCACAGCCAGGAAAAAAAAGAATAGACCCTCAGCTGGAGCTTAAATGGTGGTGGGGAGGACCCAGGTGAGGCTGCTCAGGGCAACTAGGGCCTGTAAGGGCCCTCAGGCCCTGCAGGGCTGTTCCTCATTGCTGCCTGAGAGCAGGTGGTCTTTCTGGGAGAAACAGAGTGAAATCAGACAATTAGTTTAGACAAAATCTCTGACTTTTTGGGGTGCCTCCCCCCACATTCCTTGCATAGACAGACAACTCCTAAGGCATCTTCCCTTCCCCAAACAGTGAGGGAGGAGATCTTCCAAAGTCAAGAGAGTTAGTTCAACGTCCAGAGTTAGGGAGGAGGGATGAGAATTGAAGGTTCCGATCTTGATTTGTAGAGTTTTGTTTAAATCTTTGTCCAGTCAGTCTACAAAGTAACAAAGCAAGGTGGAAGACATGAGACTCTGTGGCATCACAAAATAATTATCCCTCTCCCTCAGAAATATGATAGAAGTCACTAGTACTTCGAGGCTTCTTGTCTCCTCCTCAGTGAGCAACTTGGCAACCCCACGTCCACGGGTCACGGCCACCTCCTCCCCCTCAGGGTGGAACAAGGCCCTGCCCCAGCCCCGCCCAATTGGGGCTGCAGGGGCAGGACCCACACCTAGGTGGGGTGGGGATGAGGTGGGGTGAGACTAGACGAGACAAGACGAGATGAGACGAGACGAGACTGGACCGGGCCGGGCCGGGCTGGGCCTCAGGGTGCCTGCAGGTCCCCGGGGCCAGTTCCCAAGCAGTGCCTGGGGCTCCCGGGCCCATCTCTGACACCAGCAAGGGGTTTGGGGCTCAGGACCAGGCACGTGCCGCTGGTCTGGGGGCTCAGGGGCAGAGACTGAGTCATGGTTTTGGGGTTCAAAACCAGGGTCATTTGTCAGTTCGGGTCTCAAACACAGAATGGGGTGTGTGGTGTTGGGAGTCAAAAACAAGCCCAATGGGCTGGTTTTGAGGCTCAGCAGCAGACGCGGAATCCTGTGTTTTTCAGGCCTTGAAAGGGGGCTCAGGGGCCATTCTGGGGGCTCAAAGCCAGGCTCGTTTGGCTGGGTTTAGGGTCAGAAACATGGGCTTAAGTTCTGCATTTTCAAGAACTTGAAAACAGAGACCAAGTCCTGCATTTTCCAGACCTGGACATGGGCTCGGGGGGGCTGTTCTGGGGGTGCAAAACCCCGGCTCATTTGACTTCAGGAAGGGAGGGCAAGTCGTGGGCTTTGGGCCTCAAAGGGAGACGCGTGTCCTTGGGGGTCAAGGCCCGGCCCATGCGGCTGGTTTTGGGGCTCAGAAACAGAGACTAAGTCCTGTGTTTTCTATACTTGAAAATGGAGACTCGGTCAGTCCTGCATTTTCCAGACTTGAAAAACAAGTCCTGCATTTTTGGGGCTGGGAAATGGGCTCCTGGGGCTGGGCTGGGGGTTGGAGCAGAGACTGGGTCCTGCCCGTTTGGGCTCAGAAACGGAGACCGAGGCGGCTGTTTCTGTGCAGGGGGGCGGGAGGGTGTTGGGCTCTGGGCAGGCTGGAGGTGGGCAGGGTGCATGGACCCCCCCAGAGGTGGGGCTCTGGTCACGTTGGTCCCTGAAGCTCGGGAGGCCAGCAGGCACCAGGCCAGACTCGAGGGAGTCTCTGGGGGAAAAGGCACGTTTTCACACTGTCTTCCTCTGGCCAGCTCTTTATTTGAGGTGTGCACAACAGCCAGAATAGTCATTAACTCATTAGTCCATATTTAGGCAATGCACAATTACGACAGTTCATATTCTTATGACAGTGATTGATTTATGACCTTGTCAAAGCCCACACTGCTATAATGAGCAGAAGCTGTAATTAGCTGAAGGATGGGCAGGGCTGTCCCCAGCCAGGAGCAGGGCAGGCGGCAGCATCGTCCCCAGCGCAGGCAGCCTGGCTTCTTCCTCAGGGATTCAGCAAACCCTGGGCAGGTCTCTCCCTGTCTCCTTTCAAGGGCAGAAACGATGTGTCCCAGCACACGCTGGGCAAATTGCTCGGCAATTTGTGGGGGCAGCGCCACCGGCCCGGTCGCCCTCACTCGCCGCAGATGAACCCAGGGCTGAACCGGCTCCTCCATCCCTGGGGAGAAAGGCACTTTTCAGCCAGAAAACAGCCAAACAGCATCTTCGATTTCACATTACACTTACATGTTACTTTCTGTATCTACTAACTAAAATGTTTAGTAATCAGACAATATTTGTAAACTAATAATTCATTATTATTTAAGTACTTGTAAATTGATTGTTCAGCATGTACTCAATATTAAACTATGATACTCATAATCAAGTGATGGCAGCGATTGATTTACAACCATGTCAAGAGCCCCCCTGGCGCCACAGCGAGCAGGAGCTGCGCTCCCACCCCCACGCAGGTGGCAGGAGGCCGGCAGGATCAGGCAGCACCCAGCAGTTGCCCAGCACAGGCCTTTCCCCTCGGCATCGGGCAGGGGGTGGCCTCGAGGGGGGAGCAGCTGTGGGTTCATCCCCAAGCAGTCAGGCCCCAGGCACTGCTCTGGCACAGCTGCAGATATCTCCAGCTCTTGCTCCTGCCAGCAGCCATGCCACAGCCCAGCGCCAAGCACCATCCCCTTTGGCTCAGCCCACAGTCACCTCCTCGACGAGGAGCCCACGATGGGGTAGAGTCTGGCGAGGCAGCGGGGCGGCAGTGAGTCACGGTTTCACCCGCCTGCGGGGCCAGGATGAAGCCACTCGCGCAGTCAGGACCTACTTCAGAGATCTTCCGGGCTCAACATTGGGTGGGAGGCAACAAGATGGCCTTCAGTGAGTGTGAAGAGGGCTTCGTCGATGGAGAGTCAGGCCCTGAGTGCTGCTCCGGTGCACCTGTGGGTCTTCCTCTTGCTCCAGCTCAGCCTGGTGCCTGGTTTCCTGCAGGCAGTTTCCATCGTGGGCAGAACAGCTTCAACCTGGGGAAGATTAACTTCTTCCCAATTAAAATAAAAATGCAATTACTAATTCACACAGTATGAAACAAAGACAAACATTAAACATTTAACTAAACATTAAATAGCTTTAAGAACCAGCTTACCATGACAGGTTACTCCTGCCCTTAAGTCATCCATGAATCCTTGGGAAATGGCAGTAATTGGCCTGACCTGGAGTGGAGAAGAGCTGTAGCTCAGACCCTGGGGCCCTGGCTGCAGAAACATGGGAATGAACAGTGATACCACCAGTCTCCTCTAAAGAAACAAAATATGCATGAATATGAGTGGTGTGTTTGATTTTTATAGGTATTGTTGCCCTTACCACTGTGACTTTCCAGTATTGTTAGAAATACTAAGATGGTGATTAGCAAAGCAAGAAGGTATAGCAGTAACTCTGTGAGCTTAAGTTAATCTGTTACTTGTCAGCTTTTCAGTTTGCAGTTTCAAGTTTAACAAACTTACAAGTTGACCTAAACTAAGACTTCTTGGGTAGTGTAAGATTTGGTGCATCCATCAACATAATGTAGAAACTTTAGGGAGGGGCAGGCTGTAAGGAATGCCATTCAAATCACTACTCAAACACAGGATGAAGTGCTACAGCATTTTTACAGGTATAACTAAGAGAGAGAAGCTGAACATGCAAGTAGAATACATCAAAGCTCCTGTGCAAATACTAATTAGTAATGATGGCCTGCTGCAGAGGCTAATGACAAAAATGAGAACCAGATAATGGCCTAGGAAGCCCAGTTAAAAAGTAGGAAAAAACTGCAAGTTCAAGAAACTAATAGTATCTTTAATTGGAAAAAAAAAAAAGAAAAAACAAAACGCAAACCTACTGTAAACCAAAAGGAACAAGAGATGGCTGTCCAAATCATGAAGCAAATGAAGACCCTAAAAAAGAGTTCATACTTCAGGAATAGATGGTCTTAAAAAGTGATTCCATAAATCTCCATCAACTGCTAGGAAAACACTCCAAAACCAAGCACCTTCATGGCCTTGATGGGGCTCTCTGGTTTGTTGTACAGGGTAATCCTCTACAAGGCAACAGCTTAAAGAAACAGCTGAGCCTAGTGCTGGAGCTATTGGTTTCAGTCATGTTCTTTCAAGCAAGTGTGTGTAAGTACAGGAGAAATTTTGGAGGGGAAAATAATGAATAGTAAAATGTTGATTCTTCCAGAGTAGAAGTAACATTGAAGGAAAATGGTTGTTGTGGCTTAACCCTGGCCAGCAGCTGAGCCCCACACAGCTGGTTATTCAGAATTGGAAGGGTAAAAGTGAGAAAACTTGTGAGTTGAGATAAAGACAGTTTAATAGGTAAAGCAAAAGACACGCACACAAGCAAAACAAAATAAGGAATTCCTTTACTGCTTCCGATTGGCAGGCAGGTGTTCAGTGGTCCCTAGGAAAGCAGGGCTCCATCATGTGTAACGGATACTTGGCAAGGCAAATGCTGAATGTCCCCCCTTCCTTCTTCTTCCCCCAGCTTCATATGCTGGGCACGATGTCACATGGTATGGGATATCCCTTTGGTCAGCTGTCCTGGCTGTGTCCCCTCCCAGCTTCTTGTGCACCCCCAGCCTACTTGCTGGCAGGGCAGTGTGAGAAGCAGAAAAGGCCTTGACCCTGTGTAAGCACTGCTCAGCAATAGCTAAAATGTCCCTGTGTCATCAACAGTTTTCAGCACAAATCCAAAATATAGCCCCATACAAGCTACTATGAAGAAAATTAACTCTATCATGGCCAAAACCAATAAAACAGTAGAGGATAATCATACCTGTCTATAACTGAGGCTTAACTATTGCATTTCATGTTTCCTGAAGTTGACGCTATGGCACATGACTGTAAGTCATGGGTTAAAACCTTTCCTGTGAAGGAAAAAAGATGGTAAAAATCTATGCCTAAATATAGCAACTGCAACTTTAAAGAATAATCTTTCTCTCTTTGTTATAGGCAAGAGATGGAACCAAGGAATAACAATCTGGTGAACAGCTGTTTAAGAATAATAGCTAATGAACTGAATAAAAGAAGAAAAAAATCTACTGACTAGGCTGTTAACATCTTACTCCTATGGAGGAAGATGTTCTAGCCTGGGTAACTAAGATGATCATTAACACCAATTTTATGTTATTTTTAAATGTCTTCCACAAGTATCACAGAAGAGCAAGTAGTTCATTCCACCCCATAGATATTGATAAGTATGTGCTGCCTAACTTTGCTTTAATTATTTTCCATTATCACATATTTATAAGAGGAGGAAAAGATGCAACATTTAGCTCATGGCCATGACTGAAATTATAGGAAAGAAGAAAATAAGGAACCCAAGTGGCACAAATTCAAGGGTGTCTCAGAGTCCAAGCAAGAGAAACTCTGTTTCTCTCCCACTGTTAAATACAATCAGAATGACCTGATCATGAATATATTTATGTCCAAATTGTGAAGTATGTATATAAGTCTGTGTAGATATAATTATATGTATTTGTAAATGATACTTGAGTTGGAAGAAACAAGTGATTCAATTAAGTCCAAATGTTTCCCACATGCAATCTGGTAAAGTATAATTTGTTATCATTAAGCTATCTCTGCAACTTCAGAAGGGAGAACTATACTTTCATGTCTTTCAGAAAACCATTACAGAAATTAATGGTCCTTGAATAGGTAAAAAGGAGTAGGTAAAAATAGGTTAAAATTAGTACTTGGCAGATAGAAGAGCTTCCTCAATTAGAGATGTCAAAAAACTAAATCTGTAGTATGTAGGCATGCAACTTTATGGGAAAGTGTTATCAAATGACTAACCAAGTAATTGTAAAAATGTAAAGTTACTATATTCCTTTCCTGAATGTTAGCTGCTATTTTCCTGTTAAAATCCTTTGAGCAAGATAGTCAGTAAAACATGTATTGTGTCATCTTTGCAGTAAGACCACAGTTCGAAGTTGCCACCCACACTGTACCTGTAGTAGAAGAGACTCCACCAGTGACTGAGGCTGTAGGAGTCTGTGGGCACAAGAGGAGCAGCCAGCACTGTGCTCTCAGGGATAAAATTGTTTCTAGCAAGTTACCCTGGGTTATCCACCCTGCCAAGGTGTTAGTCTCTACAGTCTGTCAGTTACAAGATGCGGTAACTTCCCAACAGTGCAACTTGTTCAGGCCTCTCAGCTCCAGTATTGTTGCATTTGGCCTTGTACCCTGGTCTAAACCGTCACTAACATCTGCCATAGTGTGAAGTGTATGTTGATGGTTGTGTTACTGAGTCCTGGCTACTGCATGTGTACAGTGTGAGCTTTCATCCTGGCAGCAGGCAAGAGCAGGTTAGTGGGTGGGCTGTAGTGCTGGGTGTTGTCAGAGCTGTGTCCAGGGCCAGTATGCTGTGCCAGCGTCATTCCCGCTGGAGGGCTGTGCAGGGCTTTGACCTGTGCCATGTGCTGTGCCTCTCTCCTTGGAGTCTCATCACCTTGCACTGTCAGATCCTGAAGGCTGCATGCCTGCTAGTATTGTCCTTAATGTATGAATTGTCCTTTCTTCCAGGTCTGGGCTGGTATTATGAATTTAGACCTTTGTGCTAGGGAGCAAATAGAGCTTAGAAGATACACTAGTAGCTAATAGTCACTTAGGTAGCCAATAAGTGCTTCTCAGCAATGCACCTGCACGAAGCTTAACAGCCAATTAGTGCTGCAACTTCTGTGCTGATCAAGTATGCTCCCTCCAGTCAGCACTATTAGCCTTGTAGGTGAGCGAAACCAATAAGGAGATTGAGCAGGGCCTGATGAAACTAGGATGCTTTTCAAAAGCCTGAGTACTTGGCTTTCAACTTACAAAGATCTCTTTAACAACATGTGTTCAGGTCTGTTTTGTGTGTACATGCCCCTCTTTTGTAAGAAGTCTAAAGTCAGAATGATATGGTTGGAGGAACATAAGTATGGCTGGCACAGGCTAGAAAACACTGAATCAAAACCTTTCCCCTAAAGCATGGCTGAGTCCCCAGCAGCTCAGAAATTCAGACCTGATAAACCTGACCAAAAATCCCACATATATCAAGCTTTCTTATGCCATGGCCAAACTTCCAAGATTAGCAGGTAGTACCCGATGAACATGAACTGAAGCAGGACTTGCTCCTGTCTCGGTCTGAAGGAGTTTCCTGTTAGAGTGCAGATGAACTGTAAGTAAACTGCAACAAAAACAATGGAAACAAACCAGAAAGCCTTCACCTGCATAATGCTTATTTTGGATATACTAAAAGCACTAAAAATCAGAATTTCTATAGACTGCTTTCTCAGGAGCTCCCTCCGGCTTTCTGCATACAAAGGACAATCTTCAAACTCTCAGGGTCAGGAAAATCTCCTTAAGATTTTGCATATAAAAATGTTTCTCAAGTTAATTTGAGAAGGAAGAATCAAAAGTATTTCAAAGCAGACTGTTAGTTATGAGAACAATTGCCAACATTTTTGAGTTCCATTTTTATTTGACAGCCCAATGAGTGCTACTGTGCCAGGTTTTTATCTTGGAAAAACAAAACCATTCACTGGAGCCCAGAGATGAACATCAGCTTCCTAGGAAGGTTAAGCAGATGGAGCGGTGGACATAGGCACAGCCTGTCAGACTGCAGATGAGAAGGTTATAGTGAGCTGCCCCCATACTTTGCTTTGAGGACCTCCGACAGCTAATACCTGAGTTCAGGGAAAATGTTATGGGGTAGAAAGAATAACATTTTTAGGTGAAATGCCCAGATATTATTCTCAGTTCTCCTGTCACTTGGGCTGTAGTCAGTCAGACTCTGCCTACTTTCAAACATGTTTAGGATCAGTATTTCAACTCCAAGAAGCAGTTGAAATAGTCATTCTGTCAAACACATCCCTCACCCTGTCTTTATAGTAGCTCTTTGTGGGCCAAAGCAACCCCAGCAAGATTTCTTATTTTTACCACCTTAAAATAATACCCCCAAAGGAAAACTCATGGAGCTAGTCAGACCCTTGTTTCTTAAATGTTTATTCCTATTAGGCTTAGCTCCTTCCCCCCAATATCCCAGTAGCTATCTTGCCATAACAGACATGCAAGGTTACTGATGTCATTCTTCAAAACCTAGAAAACCTGAACATCTCTTCCTGCCTGCTTTGCATTTCACTGAGTAGTTGATCTACTGCACACAGTTTGTGTGTGCAGAAGCAGCAGGCAGCTGCTGTCACTAGTTGGTGTGTGATTCCTTCCCTTTTCACAGAGGACTTCCTTGGTGCCTCTAGCACTGCTGGAGGAGGTAAATACCTCTGCAGAACTGTGCCCCACCAAAATACTCAGGACGTAGCAGCGAGACAAGAGGCTGGTGAAGAGCTGCCAATTACAGCCCAACAAGCAGCTAACTGCTTTCACTGGGAGCTCCCCAAGTGGACTGGAAGGCCGCAGAATAAGGATCTCGGCAGCCAAGAGGAAAGGAGAGACTACTTCGCCCAGGTGCCACATCTACCACAAGCTGACTGGAGCTTCAGGGACAATCCAGTAAAAGCAATAACAACTCCTTTCTCTGAAGAGGTTCACAAGAAGGGGAAATGGGACCTCTGTCTGCTGCTGCAATGCTACTGGCAAAGACAGCAAAAATATATCATCCACAAGCCTTTAGTCAGAGACTCTGGAGTAAAGGACCTTCCCTGAACAGAGGAGGATGAGGCAGAAAGAAGTGAAGAGGTGGCCCTAAACCCAAGAGCTGGAACATACCTATTGGGAAGCCTTCCAAGGTTGGAAAGCTGTTCTACAGTGAGATGCCTGCCACAATGAAAAGGCGATCGCAGAAAATCAACTAGCCAAACAAAGGAGAAGAGTCACCCCAGGCACAACAGAAGAGAAGACCTGGCTCACAGCAGGATTAGGTTTGGTGCACACCTTGCATTGCTACAACATTGTCTCTGAGGTAAATGGGGACCCCGTAATTACAGGTGCTGTTAAACAATTCCCACCAAGGAACTGTGTAGTCAGACTGGCTGGCAAGCCAAGAATGCATCTTATCCTTAAATGTGAGGAGGACCAGCCAGCTTCCAGTGCCTTCCCCTCAGTTAAATACTGGTCCATACACCTGGAGTCAGCCCTGAGCTACCTAGGAGTACTGGTACTGCTATTTGAAACAACACACAGCCCTGCAGAGAAAAATCTGTTCAGAGCATCTAGACGTGGGCAGTAAGGGGATGCTAAAGTGATAAAAGAGGAAGTTAAAACAAAAATGGGGGTGATGGTAGGGAGGAGGACACAAACAGCATCTTAGTATGACTTCTGGTGCTGCTGGGAGAAGGTCCCTTGGGACTTGGCCACCGCAGGGCATTGCCTGCACGTGCAGTGTCAGGCAGTCACCAAACCAGGAGGAGAGGAGAAAACTGCTGACAACTCATAACTCCTGTAGAAAGTAACGCTGCTACTGCCGCTGTAAGTGAAAAGTGTGGAGTTTTAGGACTGATAATGTAATTCATTTATCTGTGTAAAAAAACTTACATTCAAAATGCCTCAGTCAGAAGATTCCAGACTGCAGTGTGATAGCACCAGAAGGGGCTCACTGATCAAACCTGAGAGGCTTCATAGGGAGGGCAATGCAAAGTGAATTAAAACTGATCAAAACATGCCTGTGCACTAAGTTAGATTAATGCCGCCATACATCATCCTGTGTCAATACGATGTGGCAGTGTCACTTCCCGGTGTTACTTTATTAAAGAAACTGTATGAACACAGATCCGTAACACCATCTTTGGGTTTGATTCATAAAGCACCACAGCAAACGAACTTCCAGGCTTTAACTTGTATTACATTTAGCATTGTTAGAAATCTGATACTGTGCACCAGGAACAAGCAAGTCACAAGAGATGAGGTGATGTGAATGCTACAAATCTGCCTGAAATAAATTACCAGTGGGTTTGATCAGTAAAATCCATGACGCAGAAAAAGCATTGAGTGAATAATATGACTGATGAATAGATAAGACTTTGAAACACTCTGTTTAAACATCTATCGGCCACAACAAACCCTGGTCAAGTAGGGTAAAAAAATACATCAAGTTTTGCAGGGATTTCAGTTCTCCATAGGCAAGTTACGGTTGTGAGATGACTCTAACAAAGAGGAAATGAGTGGCTCCTGCACTTACTTTGTGGGCACTGCATTTTGGGGACCTCAAGATTGCCTCACAGATGGCTTTGGGAGTAGGGTCAATGTTGCTCAACTTCCCCTCCTGCATTTCATAAAAATCTGGGTAGGTCCAATTATACTTTGATTCTTGACTGATGAACTCAGTATTTTAAGGACTCAAAATGAGGCTGTTCCATGCCTGCTCTGTGGAGTGAACTGTCTCAGGGACTTAGTAATGGAAGCAGTCTGTACTGTGGGAAAAAGAACCCATTGCAAATATCAATGCTCAATAACCAAATCATACCTCCATCAGTAACTGTATGTTTTATAACGTATTTATATATGTCATCCATTCACCACTAAGTCTGAAAAAAGAAGAGGGGGGGGAAAAAAACAACACACAACCTTCAGGCCAAGCACATACTACAAATACAGGAGAAATACCAAATCATTGATGCTTGGGTTTTGTTTTTTTTTTCTTCTTCTTCGTCCTTCTTCTCCCTAAGATAAATCTGTGAAAGTAAAAGAAGATCCTGAGCTACTGGAAAAGGAATCCCAATGGGATGCAACCATCATGTGCCACATAAGGAAAAGTAAATATGGGGATGCACAGATAAAGGATATTATCATAACAATTTATGTAAATGTTGTAGTCTGTGATGTGGTGAGATGTTCCAGCTAACCCCATAGGCAGACTGTGGACAGAGGGTAGAAATGTCTCCCCTGTTCTGTACCCAGCCAAGCAGTGGGCTACCTCTCCAGAAAAACATTTGTCTCCTGCAGGTCGTATTTCCCGTCTGCCATCCCTGTGACAGTAGGCATCCAGGTTTAGAGAAAACGAAAGTCTAAACTACTTCTAGGTAGAACCTTAGTGGAGGACACATGCAGAATTATGAGGCGATGTGTTTGCAGTTGCCTGACTGTGCGGTTTAACCTTCTCTTGCAAAAACCAACCAGCCACTCGCTCCTGTTGAAGATACCAAGTCAGGATCTGTATTTAACCCCTTTCCCATGTGTACATACAAAGGCATTACCTGTTTACTGCGTAATTAGGTAGGTCATCTAAGTTTTCTATGCCAATTATTTTTGCTTCTGGTTTTGTGCACCCCTTTAAAACTCTTTCTTAATTTTGCTGTATGAGATGTGACATAGAAGAAATTTGTCACGCTTGGCTCTTTCTAGAGTGATGCTTGTGCGGCTTCTGGTTTACGGAGGCAACTGTTTTTCGGTGTGCGAGACCTGAACAAGATGTTGAGCTTTGATGACAGGCTGCTGCAAAAAGTGTATGACTTGTAGGGTGTCATGGCAGTTTAATTCTCAAAGTTGAGGGGATTTTCTTCTTAGCACAACCTGCTTTGTTGTCTGACACACGGGTTCCATGGACTTGCTGCCAAAGACATGGAGTCATATTCTCAAAGGGGTTTACGCATTACTGATAGGATTTTTTTTTTTCCCTAATGATTTAAGTGCCTAAATTCTGTTTTTGAAGTGACTTCGTCCAGAGTCAGGGAAGTATTTTGGAACCCAGAGTTATAAAGTAGCTCAGTAGAGGGATTATCAAAACAGCTCATAAATGCTTCCAGATCTGCACCATGGGACCATTTTGGAGAAATGCACTTGCCAACACCCTTGAGTTCTCTTTAGTTTTCAAAAATTCAAGAGTTCCTGAGTGAGGAAGGGGTTATTTGAATATAAAGTTAATTTCAAAGCACTGAAAAAAATGCAAACTTCCTCTAGAAGCAGCAGAATATGGTTGTGATTTCAAAAGGGGAGGGGGAAGGAGGTTTGTTTTTTACAAAAATACGAAAACTTTCATGCAAAACATAAATGCATCTCTTTGAAATAGATAATCCAGTCTCTATTCCTTACTTCTCTTCCCGTGGACTCTCAGGGGGAAAAAATGACTGGCACAGCTAGGCAGGGAGCAATCGCCCCTGAGGGCTGGGTAGTTGAGGAGGCAGGATGGCCTCCAAAACCAGACATCATGCGACCATGGCATGCTATCGCCCAGACCACAGCAAACAACATCTCTGCAGCTTCTAGACCTGTGATACACCCCACTTCCCCATGAGAGTGAAACAGCCTGGCCAGGTACTGACTTGCTGTCTTAGCCTGGGGTTGTGTGGCAGCATGACCCTCCTGTGCCATTTAATGTTCCCTGCACTGAGTGCTTCACCAGCACCACCACAAGCAAACATTTGGGCTTGGCATTTGGATATGACTTCTGTTCTCTGCTTTAGCTTTGTGACACTTGAAAGTCCCAGTCTGCTCTGCTAGCAGCAACTCTTTGAATTGCTTGTGCGTACATTAATGGAAATATCTATCAGTTATGACTGGAAAAAGTGCTGTGCTAAGTGGCAGAAGAGCCAGCAAAAACATGCCCAAGTATTTTTAGTCACCCTGGGATTAATTCCCAGGCAGGTCTTTGTTTACAGTGCTATATTTATATGGAACAGCCATATGGAATAGGGATATTCCTCCCGACAGCTGCTCTGCTTTCCTCAAAGCAATAGAGGAAGGGACTGCTTCAAAATAACACCTGCTGCATTTCTGTCTCCCCCCAAACACCATCACAAGTGCAAAGGAGACAGCTACCCCAGTGCAACCCCTCTGCTTCTCACAGCTCACAGGGGTCAGCTGGAGGCACATGTTGCCATCTTCCAGGAATGCCCCAGGCATGGACCTCAACTCCCATCCCTGGGGAGACATGGTGGAGATCTCGGCCCATCACTCAGCTCTCAGGACCATGAGGCTGAGGAACAGTGTGTAAACAATGCACATGGTTGTTCCTCCATTCATTTGAGGGAAGCCACTTGTTTTAAGGTGGCTTGTGTTTTTGGCCTGCCCATCCTCTCCACTACGTTCATTTAACACATTGTCATTTCCTAGGGCAGAAGACAGAAATAAATTAAGTGTATCGGTGATAACCATGACATCTTCTGAAGCTGCTGGTCTGCATCTTGCCTATCTGAATTTTTAAAAACAGCCGATATTTGCTCCTCCACCAACTCTAGTTAAGCTCTGATCTCTGAGCCCCCTTTGATCTCATTCGCAGGCTTGGTGTGCAGGAAGGGTTTCTTTCATTCTTTCCTGACCACACATACAAGGTCAGAGACTCTTTTAGCCATCTCATTTCTAGAGAGGCAAAACTACTCAGGGCCAGACTTTTGGAAGACCGCCATCAATATTTTATTCCTATATTGAGGAGTCCATCTCTTCAAGAGTGTCTGGCGCCTGCAGCTTCTCTTGAGGTGGTGAAGAAGAACCAACTACCATGTCAGCAACTTTTACAAGACCTTTGCTAAAATATTATCATTCATACCTGTGCAGTGACTGCCTGGGTG
Organism: Nipponia nippon; assembly: GCF_047370975.1. NCBI lineage: Eukaryota > Metazoa > Chordata > Aves > Pelecaniformes > Threskiornithidae > Nipponia > Nipponia nippon. The sequence goes on from NW_028262380.1 coordinate 61,030,703, forward strand.
GCTTACCACGGGTATCATGGTAATTGCTGAGGAACAGATGAGCATAACGTGTGCCATGTGGATACTGAGTTTTCCCATTGCATTTTTCTGCGCAGGATTGAGGTGCTGTTAGTAAGCAGGGTCAGGGCAGTTGAGCAGCTCTGGAGTCTTCTCATTAAAGCGAGATGAAAAGCAAGGCCTCGTTCTAACCTCTCCCTTTTTCACAGCACCAGGAGAGCAAGCAGACTGGACTGCCCTGTTCCTGCAGAGAAACCCATGAAGCAGCACAACGAAAGAAGTGCATGCAATTGCCTAAAAGGTTGCAGATAGTCCAGAAAGGTTGCTGATTCCTTTCTGCTGTTGTCACCCTGCCCTTACTTCATGCTGGGGTTACAATGCAGAGACATATCACCTGCAATCACAGGCCATATCATACACTTTTTGAAAAAGCTTCCTCACAAAGGAATTTTCCCCCTACTTTGCCAAGATGAGCATGGCAAGCCAAATCTTCATTCTCATTCTAAAAAGCCTGACATCTGACCCTGTTGAAAATTTAACAGTTTTTTTTTTCCAAGTTACACTGAACTGCATAATAGAGGGGACATTGTCAAGAGTTGCCATAGAAATGGAGAAAGAAAGCAAAAATGGTTACAAAGAAAGAGGACAGATGCCACCAGGGGCCCGAGAGGTCATAAAACCCTGTCCCCTATCCTGCTGAGCAGGATGAAGTGACTTTAGCCCTCAGAGGATTCAGGCAACTTAGAGAAATGCAGAACAAACATCTGAAAATCCCTGAAATGCAAGAAGTGAGTTTGCCCCTTCAGCAAACAGATCAACACTGCAAATATTCCCAGATCCAGCTGCCTCGAGTTAGGCTTCCCAGTCCAGAACAGTGTTGCCTCAAGGAATATTTGCCCTGATTTACCTGCCTAAACCACGGCCACTTCCCTTGATTTAAATGGGCTTCAAAGGTATTTTTCCTGTCCAGATGAGCAGACCAAATTTCTGTGAGCTGGCTACACATGGAGGTCGGAGAGACCCTTCTCTAGTCAGCCAGGCCTAACTTTATGTTGACCATAAAGTTTCTGAAATGGTTCCTACCCAAGCAATTGCTACAGGCTAAATGTTTAACATAGGAAATGATTTCTAAGCTGTTCTGCGGGCAACGTTGTAGATGATTCAAGTGGTTCCAGCACGGATTCACAAAACTCCTTGGCGCTGGGATCTTCACCTTGCTTCAAGTCACCAAATCTGTAGGACAAAGTTCTCACTACCTTTTTGTGCTGTGCTGGGACCATTGCAGCCCACCAGCCCATAGGCACCTTTCTTTAAATCTCCCAAGAATTGTCTTAGTCTCCTAGAGACATGAAGGGAAAGAAGGTATTTTCTGGGAGTAAATATGGCCTATAGACAGGTCTTCGACCTGTTGGATGATTTGGGTTGTGGAAAAAGGAGTGGGGAAGGCTTTGCAAAAGGACAAGCAGTCTACAGAAGCTCTGAGTTTCATCACAGCATTTCCTTAACATCTGTGGAGGTGACTTAGCACATCAGTGGGACTTGTTAAGGTCTCGTTTTCAGTGTCAGGTTATAAAAGAGGAGTACTCTGTCAAGCCAATGGCAACAGGCACTAGAAATGAAGTCAGGAGAAGTGACTGGGTTTGAGCCTTTTGTGTGCAGAAACGGTCTGCACTTAAGCCAGCATGGGGATGAGGCGGAGGAGGACTAACCTGCTGAACCACTGTGGGTCCTAAGAGGGGGAATACCAGCAGAAAACGTGAAACAGTGATGTGATTAGCTAGACTGTCTGCCACTACAGGGACAGGCCAACCAGCTCAGATTTCACCATAACCATCGAGTACTGCCAAATGACAGACCAAAATAAATTTCCCCTCACTTGGGATTACAAAAAAAAAAAAAAAAAAAAAAAAGTAGCACCATTAGCACTTTCCACATCCGCTGCCATTAAGAGCAAATAAGGATATATCATAGGAACATTAGATGCCTCGCTTTCAGGTAAGCCACGGACAAGAGTAAGGGTTCAGCAGTCACTTGCATAAGCTTCTTACCGCCGTTTCTAGGTTTCTTGCCATTCTCCAGTTTTTAGATTCTGTGCTCTACCACACTTCAGAAAAAGCATTAAGCTATTCCAAATCTAACTTGAAAATTAAAGCAAAGTAAAATGATGCTGAGAAATCGTAAGTACTTTTTCTCCCAAATGTATTTGCCACAAGCAGATTTTACTGACTTAAGTACTATGTGCATGAATTCTGGCTATGCGATTTAATGAATGCCCCACAGATTGGTTTCAGTTTGCTTGTTTTTCTCCTAAAGGACTTTGCTGCCACTGCCTTCAATTGAAGAGGATTTCAGCAATTCCAGTGTAGAGCTAACTCTAAAGCTGTTTTTGGCTGATAGCAAAAGATCTGTAGTCCTCTTTGTGCTCACCTGCAACTTCAGATGGATGTTATATGCTCCTAGATAAGTATCAAGTAGAGCATTTTTTTTCTATCAAAAAATGCTTTGGAGGAAGAATGGTGATCTGGTAATGCTACAGTGTTTTTTGGAAAAAGAACTTCTCAGTTTACCTCCACTTTTTTTTCATGCCTGTGAGGGGCTAGGGAGGGAACAAGATACAGGGTGATAATGATCTAGACATCTCAGGTTGGTATGTTGGGTTTGGTTCTGGGTTTTTTTTGTTTTGTTTTGTTTTGATTTTTTTAAACAAGTACTTCTGTCATTCAGTTCCAAATGACTGTTCCTTTCCAAAAGTTTCTTTCCATCTTACTTTAAAATGTCTTAAAACCTCAGTCAAAACCCAACAAATAATAATAATAAAAAAAGAACAGGAAAAGTTTGCTCTAAAAGATTTTAGTTGACTAAAACTTTGTATTTTGTTTATTTTGCATCAACCAGAAACAGAGTTTTTCTTACTTTTTAATCCTGAGTAGCATGCAGTAGGTACATAGGGACTGATTGTTCAGTCTCTCTTCCAATGTGAGAGTGAAGGAAGCACCAGATAAAACTAGAAGAAAGCAGATCCAAAAAACAAACGAAAGGAAATGGTTTTGGTTCAGGAAGCCGCCCAGTCTCAGAGGATACAAGTATTTGGGGAAACTACGTATGTGTTATACTCTTCCCTATGCTTTAACTTTTGGCTGGTATAAAATCGGGGATACTGGGTGAAGCAGATTACCCAAAAAAGTTATTACTCCAACCCATTATTGCCATTTTTAGTCTCTGTTCTTTTTTTTTTTATATTCATTGTATGCACAAGTTTCGTGAAATGAAGTCCTTATTTCACTTGGTGCCTCCAGCAAGCTAGACAGAAATTTAATTTTAGTTTAAAATAGCTAGTGGGTAAAAGGCCCTTCTAGTTACTCTTCATCAGTTCTCTCTCTAGTCCCAGTACCAGCTGCTGTGTCTCCACTCGTTTCTAAGCAGAACTGGTTAAACAACGCACAGGATCACTACTGAATTAAAAAGCTCTGTCAAAGGATTAAGAGATTCATTATCCCATTGGCAATTAGTTGTACATTTTTTCGTCTCTCCTGCTTACTGTAAGAACAAGATGGGACACGTGACACACATCTGTCTAAGCCAGAACCCTCACAATAAATGTCCAAAGCTGCATGCAGAAGAAAGCTTAGGAACAAAGCATCTTGTTTCGAATCACTGAGAAATCCTAACAGACTGCTATCATGCCAGTTCCTTTAAGCTGAATCTGACATCTCTGTTGTCTAAATGAATGAGATTTTCAGATACAAAAAATTGATGGGCAATCAAGAATAAAAATACAGAATCACAACGTTCAGTAGTACTTTCATAATCATACAAGACTGAGCCTTAAAAAGCCAAAACCTGTCAGCAAAGAATAACAAGCAACACTGAATTTTCAGGGAAACCTAATGAGAATGAGAAAGATCTTGACCTCAGGAGAGAGCACACGGGTGTTCAGCTAGAAGAGGATGAGCCAGTCTCAGTTGAGCAGAAAACATTTTGCTGCCTGCATTTGGCACTGGCACTTTGGTAACATTTGACAGGTCATTTTCAGCAAATTTCCTCAAATCAGTGTCAAACTTCAAACTAGTTTAATTTCTGTTTTGTGAAGACACAAGGACAAGTGCACACAACTGTTTCCATGTGTTGCATTCAAGGTACACTTAACAAAGGTTTTTAAAAACACCTGTGGAAAACAGAAAAGCAAAAATATCTGCTCAGGAAACCAACAGATTTAATTTTGGAGGGGAAGGCAAAAAAGATTAATATTGCCATCATCTGCATTAAGTTTTCTGCTGTTCAGAGCAGATGCATGCAAAATTCTTTCTTCACAAAGTTAAATTTCACAAAACCATACATCCTGCCCTTAAACCTCAGCTCCAGACAGAGACCAAGAAATGCCTAAATCCAGACAGCAACAGTTGCTTATGTGTTATTGATTCCCAGTTCTACATTTGCTTTAAGCACAGATCAGTTTAATCCAGGTGAGCAGAAAGGAAATACAAGGGGGGAAATTCTCAACATCTTGTTCAGAGGGAGATATTGTCTACATGTCTGTGGGTAGGCAACCCACAATCTTCTCCCTCAAGGGACTGAGGAACGCAGTGCCACTGCCTTGCAGGGAGCCTCGTGCTCTCAAATCTCCTGAATGTTCTGGAAAAATCACCTACAGAAACATTAAGCCTGTGCTTTTGAAATTGCTTCTTAAGAGATCTGAATGCTCACTTCCTATTAATTTTCTTTCATTTCAAAGCCCCTGGAAAGCCAGCAAACCTAGTTCCCAAGGGATCCCCTGAGTGGGGACAACTCTGTGCAAACAGCCGCCTCTGAAAGCAATTTGTCAGCTGTCACAGACCTGCAGGACGTACCCATGCTGTGATGACCAGCTTGGTTTTAGAGAGGCCTCAGGTGCTACAGGAACAACAGAAGTTACCTAATATTGAATATTTCAGATTATCTCATAAATTAACTAATGACTAGTGGGAGATAAGCCTTTTGGCGTTTTTCCTCCACTCGTGGGCACCGAACTCTGGGGAAACTGATTCTGGAATACCTCAGAATGGTTATCCCCAAGATGGTGCTGCAGCATCCCCTCAGCTAGATGTACAGCCAGCCTCACCTTCATGCTGACGCAACAGCTGCGCCCTGCAATGTCACCCTTTGCAGCAGAGCCTGATGTAGCCCCTAACAAGCCGACTCCAGCCCTGGCAGCAGTACAGCTGCCCTGTTGTGGATGAACAAGCATCCACAGCTCCTGGCGTGGGAGCTCACCCCACACCAAGCCCCAAAGCCTTGCTGCAAAGCCGTGTTAACATGCAACCCTGCTCCCATATCCATCTGAGGGGCAGGGATTGTTACGGGAGGCCGCAGTCATGCTCTACCAAGAGGAAAAGGCCCATCCTGCTTATCCAAAAAGCAGTGTGAGGCAAGACAAAACTGACTACCATATCTCGATAATGGGTTCAACACCATTTCCAGGATTAGACAGAGCCACTCTGTGTGGTGCTGAATTATGCAAAGAGAGCAAGTGTGCTGCAGGGAACCTTATAGCAACAATTACAGAAAATACAGAACTTAATAAAAACAAAGTCAAGAATTTTGGTATCTGATAGCGCACTGCAGTCAAATTGAAGATGGTACTTTTTGATGCTTTGTATGTATGAAGAAAATAAACACATGTTCAGTAATTATAATAGCTAACAAGCAAGGATCAACCGTCTAAACACTTGCCAAACTGTGAAATAAGTTACCCTTTAACCTTTGTTTCTATTTTATATGCTTTATAGCTATAATTTGTAGTAGAGATACAGTAGATGAAGCTGTACTAGTTAATACTTGAAACATAGTATTATCACTAGATAAAATACATTTGAAAGGAGTCAATTAAGATTTTTAGAAACCATGCCCCAAAATTAAAGCTATCTAAACATCTTCTGTTACAGACCCCTCCAATGTGAGGAATTTTGTTGCCTAGGTAACCTGGTCGCAGTGTATCTCGGACAGTTCAGACCATGCTTGCTCTTCTAAATAGAAATGCCATCCATTTAATGCACAGCTGATTTTTAGCAAAAGGTATATATGTGTGTAATACATACTGACAGACCATGTATTTGTTTTGCATTAAGAAGCCAATACGCTCATGTAGTACTTGCAGAGTCTAATGTGATGTGTAAATCTAAGGACGAGTGAACAAAAATGTAACGGCACCGAAATAGCAGTAAAGCCTGATTAGCTGGGTGGGTTTGGCAGCCGCATAGAGAGCCCCCGCATGTATGAAACAGTCCTGCTGATCTTATCACAGAGATGTAAGAAATAATCAAGCAGTGGCAGAGGGGGTGTATACAGCTATTTCACATTGCTTCATTATATCCAATTAGAAACTGGCCAAGCAAGTGAATCAAATGACTTTACATTGCCACTTGAAAAGCTACCAGCTAAAGACAGAACTATGCAGGTGCGTGAAAAGATTTCCCCATTAAAAACACTCCTCCAATTGCAGACCTAATGTTTTCTTCAGGAGTCGGAGGTGCTAGCAAATGGTGTAGGGCTATACATTGCTGGATCCCTTGGCAAAGGCAATCCTGGAAACCATCCCAGCAGTGGCTAAGCACAGAAAAACCAGGAGATGTTCAGTGCAAAGCTCAGTACCTTCTGTATAGGTCGGTATGGCAGGTGATGATTTCTGTGAAGATATTAGAATTTCCTGGGCAAAGCTGCCCAAAAGATGTAGAGCAGCCTCAGTCTCTTGCTTACAGGATTGTGAGAAGGTATACAACATTCATTTCTAGCTAAATATTTCAAATCTTGGCCCAAAACAAGAGGCACTCCTGCCTGATCCATAATGGCCTTGTCAGAAAGAGGAACAAAGCTCAGCAAAAGATGTATATGATGCCTTGTATTGCTCAGTCATCTGGATGGCATATTTGGTGTTGCATTACCAGACAAGAAAACCCCACTCACTGCTTGGTTGCAGTCTTGTCATTGCTAAATATCAGCAAGTTCACCTTCTGAAGAAGTTGGAGCAGAAGGACTACAAGATGTCCGAGAAGAGGTTGGGCTGTAAGTAACCACAATGACTAGTGGGAATTGGATTGATGGGAAGACAGGAAGAAATGGAGAGTACCGAGGCAGGAGAAAATCCTTAACGTAGCTCTGCCTGGCATGGTTTTAAATGGCAAACTCTGCTTTTGTACAGCCTCAGCTGTGGGAAGCCTTGTGTATCTTGAAAGGTATCAAGATTCTCAAGCCTGTTGTAGGTAGAATGAGGGAGAAACTTCAGAGATTGTACCCCTGTGTGAGCATCAGTTAAATGCAGTGTAAGACCTCACAAAAGTGGTGACATTCCAGAAATACTTATATTATTTTCCTGTTACTTTTATATACTGTTATATATTTTATGCCTGATACTTGGATAATGTACAGTAGTCGCACAAGTTTAAGCAGCTGGGCTTAGCTGCAAGCATCATTCCAGCAATTAAGCCATTTCCCCAAATCTATAAATTCTACTTCACAGTTGTTTTGGGTGACAGGGCACCATCGATTCTCCCTTCTACAGAAAGCTTGCAAAGCAAATCAATAGGACTGTACATTTGGAGGTCCCTGACATGAGAAAAAAAAAAAAAAATCACCTGCCATAAATACTACCATCCTAAGATAAAAGTTTGCTTTGGAACAAGATTATGCTAAGACACTGAATTAATTGAACTGATTTATTACCACTTGAAAAAGGTAGTAAATGATGTTGACCTCAGCTTTTGTGCCCACAAATTCCATTATCTAACCATCTTTATTTTTCTCCACGTAATTTTTTATTTGTTTAAAAGCCTTATTTGCTAATAAAACTCATACATTTATAACAATTCTCCCATCCTGCACTGCAGGTAAGGAGCACAGACTCAAGGAATATTGAGAAATTTAGTAGAGGTAAGTGACTAATTAAATTATGACATACACATTGGTTAAATAATTTATGATCCTCAGAGCACAGATAAGCAAACTGTTCATTTCAAATAAAGAAGATTTAACTTGCATTCCTCCTTTGATCTGAACTGAATCCTTCCACAGATTATTTATCAGTTGATTGAATCTTGTAGGGAGATAGGGGTTCTGACCTCTGCTTATTTATTCCATTTTGCTATTTAACTGCAGTTTGCTAGAAAAAAACAAGGACAAGGCTGTGACAGTTCACAGAGATGCAATTTGTCTATTGAACTTAGCTTGGCATCTGTTAGACACACAAAGAAACAAAAGAAACTGCATAAATATTCATCAGCAAAGTCGTCAACCACGATGCTGGATTTGAAGCATTATATGTTATTTTTGTAATGATAATAGTGATTCATCAGCCCTAATGATATCTCCATACATTGCCTGACTGATCTTTTACTCGTGTGAGTATAATTTATTTTTCCATTTTATGTCCTGCCTATCATTTGTTCCCAAAATATGTAAGTAGATTTACATAATAGAATTCTGCTCAGTGGTACTGGACAGGTTGGAGGTTTTTCTTTCAGGTAATGACAGTGGTACCAGCTCATTCTTCCCTTTGCATCTCATTTGAATAAAGCCTATAATGTGACAAGTGGAAGATGGCACTGTCTTACAACTGGCTAATTGGGGGAGGAATTATGGTGTAGGCATTAGGTAGTACAGACTCAGCTTTGAAACCTATCATCACCTCTTGAGAAAAAATACTTTTTCAGCCTAGTTTCAAAAGCCAGCTTTATTTGTCAACTCTGTTTATCCTCATAAATGAATCTTTTAATGACTTGTTTTTCTGCATTGTAAATCTGCCAGAATACAGAGAAAAACTATCCTGTCTTACAAAAAGGCACAGTTCAACTTAATGCCTTATCACTACAGCTATGCCAGCTGGGATTTTTAACACATTGAAGAAAGTTACATTTTTAAAAGCACAATAGGGTCTTCTGCCTGACTGACTTTCAGTAGGTACCTAAGTCACTCAGGGTCTTTTGCATGTATGCCTGAAACCCCATCAAAGTGGATGCAAAAAGTATATTTAGTTCTTTTAGACACAAGGAAAATTCCAACCTGGGCTCATAAACCTACAAATATTCTACAATGTGTAATAAAATGCCTACAAATCATCTGGGTTCCATTTAAAATGTGAACTGAGGGCTTACTTGATTTGTTGGAAGAAGGGAAAGGAAGGAACACACAAATGCTTTTTAGAGCTACCCTCTAGTCAAAGCATTGCAAAAAGACTGGGACAGATTTTATTCAAAAGAAAGGTGCCCTTCCTTCTCCTTCCAAAAGGAAGTGGAGATATTACTTGAAACCACTGAATATGAAAGAAAAGTCTCCTCAAGACAAGCTGCAAGGGGCAAGTGAAGATGACAACTGGAGCACCGAAAGGTCTGCAAAGAGCTGAGCTACAGCTACGATCTCACCCTGCCGGGCTCAGCAATCCTCTGGCAACCCCAGTCTTGAGAGCAGATAATGGATCTGCCCGATTCAGGGCTGGCCTTTTACGATTCCCCTCCTTTTAGGACTGACTTGCACTCACTGTGAGGACAGCCAAGCACAGGAACAAGGGCTCAGAGGGGCTGCAGGATCTCAGGGGTTTTCAAGTCCCGACTGGACAAAGCCCAAGCAAACCTGTCTGGATACAGCACTGGCCTTGCTTTGAGCGGGAGCTCGACCTCCAGCCTCGCGTTCTCTAAAGGATCACAGCACGCATGTCAGCAACAGAGAAATCCAGTAAGTTTCTGCTGTTGTGATTCAAATCCCCCAGCATTTACAGTATGGGTTGAGTGATTTTGGTATCACTGTAAAATGCCACTTCTTGCTGAAAAGAAATGAGATTTTGATGAGTCTGTTTGCTTTAACCTCCAGTCTCTTGGGAGATGATTTCCCTAGCAGTCTTCTCCTGCCCAAACCCACTCCCTCAAAACCCATTCTTTACAGTCTCATGGTTCATCCTCAAGGTACATCCAGCAACACCGGGGGTCGCAGGAGTCCCTAGCAAACACCATCCTTGTGGCTCCTTTCACCCGCCCTTTGCTGAACTCTGACTGGCGCCAGATACATTGCTTTGAACTGGATGGAGCATCTTGCATAATTAATACACATCCCTTTCCCTCTGCTCATTTCAGAGAACATTTTTGCTTATCGCTTGCTTGGTTAGGAACCATGAAACCAAACAAAGTAGGTCTGGAAGGGGCCCCATGGGATCATCTCATCCATTACCCCTTCCCTAAGGCCTACAGAGTTAATAACGGAACGACAAGCTTGCAAACTCCAGCTGCCAGGCTTTGAAAGTTTGGCTTCTCCTAAAGAAGTATGTTGTTCATGTCAACATGGGAGAGTCTGCATGTGCTTGCTGATCTGTGCAGAGATTAATTTTAAAGCGTACATTGTGCTCAGACGGCCCACTGCTACCATTATATGCATCAGTAAGTTTCATATTATGCAACTACCAGCACTTATGTTCAAAGAAAGCACTTTTTACTCACGACAAAAGGTAGTTGCTATAATCTCATTAAAAGACAAAAGCAATGAAAGATTGGTCCTTGTGCAGCATCATCTTCTGCCTATTCTGTTAAAAAATATTTATTATATTGAGGAATGCATCGTTAATTTTCTGCACCTCTTGTAGCGCAGCTGATTTCTAACACATCTTCACTGGATTTGACTGCTCAGTGAGTTTTAGCCATTATCAAATACTCCTTTCACTGCACAGCTTCTCTATGGGTCATTCCTCTGAAGACACATCCATACATGAAAAACACTGTTGTCTTTTCTCTCTTCCTTGTTTCATTTAGTATTAATTTTCTGGTCATTCCTGCCACCGTAAAGCTGAATTTAGGGATGGTATGTAACGAGGAGCTCAGATATCTGAGCATGAACGAGATCCCTCCCAAGAAGGTTATGTGTATTAAGTCCCGTCCCAGGAGAGTCAGAGCAGTCACAAAACTGTTCTAAACAGGAATGTGGACACCAAAGTCCTACAGGATATCAGCAGCTAAAGCAGCCCAACAAAAATGACAGGCAATCTGCAATACCACAGAGACCCTCAGATAGCTCATTCGAATACAGCTATGCAGGGTCATGCATCAGCTCTGAGACAGATTAGCAATGTAGCCTCAGGCTTTAGCCAGTACAGCCTAAAATGGGACTGGAGTAGATGGGGGCTGTGTGGGTCCCAAGGAATGGTTGCCTGTTCCTTGTAGCTCACTGTGTCCAAAAACCTATAGAAGGAGGACTTGACACTGAGGTAGGCAAAGGCATAGTCATCATTTCAGCTAACTGGAGAGCACTGTCAGTGATTGAAGAGGCACTGGGCACAACAGCATTTCTGTACCCACAGTGCCAGCTGCAATGTCCTTTGGGACCTTTCCAGCCCTATCTACTTCAAAAAAGCTAAGCTTTCTTACAAGTAAAAGCAAGGGTGAATTTTGCATGATTAGGAGTGAATTCCTTGTGAGGGCTCTGCAATAACGGGAACCCGGGAAATGCCCAGGGGCTGCTGAAATCCTCCAGCTGCATTTTCTGTTCTTGCCTATTCAGCTGCAGCAGCAATGTATGGCACCAACCTATACAGAGCAATATTTACACACTGGTGTGAATGCACAGACACCCCCCACTACCCACCTACACACACACGCACTTCAGAGAGACAACACATAAAAGCTGGACCAAAGACCAAAGTGCTTTGACTTCAGCAGCAAAACCCACCAACTTGTAGCTCTCTGTGGAACACCAGTAAGTATCCTACAAATTACCCTCTACATTGTGAACGTGGTGTGGAAGCAGCTTTCATGTCTGGTGTCTCCATTCAGGCAGCAGGGAAGGACACAGGACAGGCTGTTGATGTGGCTGACGGATCCTCTGTCCCTATCATTTCTAGCACATATCATTGATTACTTCTTCCATGGTTTTTAAAATGCGCAAAATTCTTGTGCGATCCCCCTCACTTGTTTTGAATTCTGGCAAAAACCATGGCCTCTCTTTTTTGCTTATTACAAATAATGATGTTTTGCTGCCTCATAACATGCTGAAAACTTTTATTACAGATGAAAGTTTGCTTTGAAAGCATCTATCCCAATAAAAATCTCAGCACTTAAAACACACTATACTATTCCACAATTTTAAATGACCAGTTTCAGGCCCCGATTTCTAGAGTAATTAAGAATCACTAGAAAAATTCTTGCAGGACTGTTCTCAAAAATAGAGGGGTAGGGGAAAGTATGGAGAAATAATGCAGGGTACAAGAAGAAAACCACTGATAATATGGTATCTAAAGTATATACGTCTTTACATAAAGGCAACGTTAGCTTTCATTGCAAATGAAGGATATTCCTAATTTACTAGTGAATGCCAGCCTCCCATCTTTACCTTTTTTCCCCATCAGATTATAATGCAAAGGTATCCTTTATGGATATGTATCATCAACTCTGGCCTAACATGAAAGCAAGACTACAATCTAGATTTAATAACAGAGCTGTACTATGCCAAGATGTGATCAAGATCAGCAGCTGTTCTCTACAGAAACCTTCCTCAAACAAGAAATCATGACATCCAGACAGTAAAATCTTTCACACAAATACAACTTGAAAAGAAGAGTATATAGCAGTGACACAAAGGATACACAGAAATAGCCCAAGCAGCAAAATCCTTGTCATTTCCATGGAAATGTTGGCAATTGATCAGAAAAATCCTGCATTTTACTGAACTGAAATGAATCTGCTCATTTGTAGGAGCTGATAAGTATGATTTTAGCAGGTTAGTCATTCTGCATGGGAAGGGCTGTTGAGAGCATTTCATTGCCAGAGATGTCTGCTCCTGTGTGTACATATATTTTGAGCCACATGCCTTCTTTCACAGAGGTGGATTTTATGAGTTCAAATGGTATTTTTTTTTTAAATTCTCATTTTAAAAAAGTTAAAATTTTAAATGATAAGACAAAAAAAAAAATACAGACCACTGTAATATTTGCAATAAGTTTCTTTCATGGATACTTAAGGTTAACTTTAAAGCCTATAAGCTAGGCTTAGACTACAAGTCCAAGCACGTGATGGAGAAGGATTCAGGAAAAATAACTTTTACCAGTATTCACCGTCAGCACACTACCAGCCTTGGAAGCAATGAGGAAACAATGGAAAGCCTCACAGACTACAAAGTAAAGATCAGCATTTTGATGAAACAGTTAATACACATTCCTTCCACAGATGCCATATACAAGATGTAGATTGAGAGCTACTCCACGAACCTGCGAAGAAAACTTATGCTGCTCTATCTGGAAGCAAAGATTTATTTTGACACTGATAGTGGAAGTTGTTGTAATAGTTCCTAGCTGACCGCGATGTCAGAAAACAGCATTTTCTTTGAGCTTTGCTACAGCTGAAGTAACCACATGTTGTGTACACAGACTGCCTTTTGCTTAGATGAACAGGGTGCATACGGCATTGTCTCCCTTCCTTTCTTACCCCACTCCCCACATTGCAAGGTGATGTAAATTCAGTCACACCCTTGATTACTGCAGATGGAATACTGCAAACATGGAGGTGTGAGACAACATAAAATGAAGCTGTGAGTGATACAGTAATAAACAAAAGACAGAGCATTGCAGAGGCACAGTTTCTCAGGAAAGAGATTAAAAGAGGAACAGAAGCCACCTTCCCTTGCAGTCTTCCACAGCAAGAATACTTACATAGTCAGTTGGTTGTGAACAACGTTGTGATCTGGAAGTGCAAGAGCTAATGAAAAAGGAGGCTGAAGACAAGCAATGTGGATAGTGAAGAAGCATTGAGCAAGTTACAGAGTCCCCCTTATCTCGTGACTGGTCAGTGAAATTGTGGCCAAGAACCTGCTCAGCCCTGCTGTTAAGTATATTATTTTGTTACTCTGTGTTATTTTAATCTAGGGAAACTTGATGCTGTGTTAGCACCATGACTTTAAGGACTAGAACAGCCTTGCTGCAGTTAGATCATAACGGCAAGTTTTTTCAGAAGGAGCAAAATCTAATTTCCAGCAAAATTCAATAGGAATGTGGATCTAGTTCCTGTAAAACGCCTCGGGAAATTTCACTTAGTAAAACTGCAATCAGGTCCGATCCTCAGCAGCAACAGCATATCCCATGCTCTTCAAGGTTTTTGATTTCTGAACAGTTTCTAAGGGCCTGAGCCAAAGGAGTGAGAAGAAGAATCTTCCCACTGATTTGACTAGGATCTTCCTCCATCCCTGGGATCATTTCCCAGAGGACCGTCTCGAACAAACACAGCATTTGGCCGCTCTATCAAATACAGGAACCTCCAGTTAGGTGACAAATTCCATCAGGATCTCATGGTGACCTCTGCAACTTATGTGCAGTGCTCAGCACTTAAAAAAAAAAAAAAAAAAATCTAGCCACTGTGCAAAGAACAAATAAGGATTTACAAGCTGTGATGAGAAAGCGGAGTAAGGCATTATCTAGGCGTTAGCTGGAATGTATAGAAACATTTACAATGTACATTATGCCAGAATCATCTACAGGGATGACATCCTGCAAAATGGTTAAACTGTTGTATCTAAATCACTTAGATGGCTCTGAAACAAGTGTCACTCATCAGGCATAAATAACAATTGGAAGCCCCACGGAGTCAGTGTAAAGAGGCAGCCATAGTGTGTTCTCGGATTAAACATAATGTGTTGATTCAAAGCAGAGGGTCACTCACTGCACAGTAATTAACCTAGGAGGTTATCAGCAGTGATTTTTTCTGATATCCTACCATGCAGAATTGCATGCTGCTCCACAGAACAGTACCAAAGCATCCGTTATCCACTATCAAATAAGCTTAACACCAGCCAAAAAATCCCAAAGTTATTTTCCACAGCAGGGGACAAACTGATCCCATGCATTTTATTTTCCTGAGGAATTTGGTTTAAAAGAATATTACCAGCACTGGACAAGAACATGAACTATCGGGCAGAAACGTGGTTGTAACTGGACTGAAAAAGAAATTATTACACTGACTGGAAGACAGAACAGGACTTGCCAACTGGAAACAAAGAGACAAGAGAACTGTACTTGGATAAATAGCTCAACCTTGCTGTTCACTCTTCAATAGTTATTCTGCATGACCATCTGGAAATTCTTCTGTGGTAATTCCTTTTTAACAGTTCTATAATCACATCTTAATTTGTCATTTCTTAGAAGGATTAAAAGAAATGTTTCGGCTCTGCCAGCCCCATCTGTGCCCTTGCACATGCAGACCACGTATGGGCAAGGCACACGCAAAGGCTGGGGATGGTCAGATGGTCACAGCAGCCTGCCAAAGCCAGTACAGTCTGAGGGAAACTCTCCTTGAGAGTCTGCTTACTGCACCTACAATCTCTTACCAGACTGTTTCCTTATCAATAGTGTTTTATCTTTAAGAAAACAGCCCTCACAACATCAGAGAATCCCAAGGCTTAAAGACACCCCAGAGATCATCCAACCCTCAGGCAGGACACAGGTTTGAGATATTTTGGTAGAGAACTCCTGTCAGGTAGTCTTCTCCAAGAGCTATAGCCTTATAGTAGAAAGTTTTCCTAGTGCTTAGCTTGATTTTTGGGTTGTTTTTTTTTTTTTTTTTGCTCTGCAATTGGAATCCCATTACTTTTTCTTGTATCCAACATGAACATGGAGATCAGATTGATTGCCTTCCTCACTGCAGCAGCCTTATATTTATTTGGAGAGATGTCCTCCGTCATGTTCTCTCCTTTAGACTAAGTAATCCAATTTGTTCTCTCCTCCAAACTAAATAAACCCTTTCCTCACAGTAAAAAAAACCCAAAAAACCAAAATATTTTGCTTTTAAGCGTTTCAATAAAAAAAAAAAATTACATGAGGAGCTATTTTAAACGGAAAGTTCAGATATTTCAGCTAACAAAATGTTGAAATTCAGTGCTTCAGATAATTTCAGTGCCTCAGATAAAATTTCAGGTATTTTAATGCATCAAAACAACTAAAAGGATGTGCCCACAAAACATTCTGGTATTGACAGATCTACAGCATTTTTCACAAAGATGTTTGCTATGAAAGCTTTTCTAAGTTCTGTCACTTGTCGTTTTGACCTAAACGGAACAAAACTCTTAAGAACATGCTTAACTTCAAAAGCATGAGCAGCCCCACAACAAACAAAATCCAACATAGAAATAAAGTGTTTTCTTAAAATCCTTTCTCCAGGAAGCCAGTGCTTGGAGTTATAAAGGATCCCTACTGTGGAAGCCTCCACACCTTAGAACTAAGCATGTCCATCATTTGAGGGACCATTTCCTTAAAATATATTTATTTAAGCACCCCCAGTCAGCATGCCTCCATGGAGAAGTATGGTCCAGCACACCAGAAAGAGGGAATAGAAGAGATGTGGCTTACTTTGAACTGTGTGTGGAGCTGATGTTAATACTAACGCAAGCAGGAAAGGGCACAGGGATATCTTGCATGACCCAGTCCAGTGATGACAGCTGTCCTAAGTTACCCAAAACATCCTCTGAAACTTGATAGAAACATTGGCCCAGAATCACGGCACTTATTCTGGGAGGGCCTTCATGGTCAATAGAGAGAGACAGACATCTCTAAAGGGGAATGAAGCTGTAGGTGGGCAGCTGGAAGTACCATTCGCTCTCCTGTGCCAACTAGGTTTCTAACTCGAGGCATCTGGGAAACAGCAGGATGAATCTAGGGGTGTCTATATCTTTTGGGATTTCTTTTTGTCTCAAGTGGTACTCAGAAAAGGACTGCTGCAGCGGATTTCGTTCTATACTAGAAAGAAGAAAAGGGTACATGCGAGGTGCAACGCATACAGGAGGGTTAGCGTTATATCAGACTTGTACGTTACCCATTGACTTTAGGGGCTAGTCAGCAAGAGAACACCGGTATTTATCAAAGGGGAAGCAGGGTGGCGCGGGTGTTATACCACTCTACCCTCCAATTACTTCTCTAGCCTGCAGTTACAGTGTGTGAAATGGATGGATTATAATGGACTTTCTTTCCACTGCTGCAAAGTCCTGATGCACACACTCCTCCACTTCATAACAACGGGTACTGGCAATTACGTACATCAGATTTCTGTTAGAAATGTCATACATATATCTTCTGTCTTAGTGTTTCCCTAATTTATCTGGTACTAACTTTGCTGCTTTCATAGTTTATTCCTAACCACTCTAATTAAACTTATTGATCCTTCGGAGGAAGGATGTGTAGGGAATGGGAATGCTTTTTACCTTACTTCTATCTCCCAACTCTGTAAACAGCTGCTCCTCCGAAATAAACTTACCCTTTTAATTACTTGCATAAAATTTAGGTCAGGTGTGGCCTAGAGATGTTAGTTAACTGTGTAACAGCAGATGCTTTGGGAATCTGTATTCATGGGACCCCACAGTCAAGTGGGACATGCGGGGAGGCTGTACGGAAGGATCTAGCCTGCAGCTCAGCGTAGATATCTGGGCTACTATAGATTTGTCAGAAGCTACAGAACCTACCCAGGGATTTGGAAGTTCTCTGAGGATCAGCTTAGACCAAGACATACTTTGTCACAGGTAGACAGGAGGACCAGATGTGTGTACAAAGTATATTTTCTGGTCTCTTCTCCCCTTCCTTCTACCTTCTCAGGAAGTTCTGCTGAACAATTTTCCACACGCATCAGCATAAGCATTGTCCCCTTGCATATTCCTCCCAGCTAAAGTCCCATCCCACCTGGGGATACATCCAGAGCCTCTCTGCCACCTGCCTCATGGCTGCACCTCAGCTTTGCTCCCCCACCCAGCTGCCAGCACCTCCCAAACCATGGGTCAGAGCAGGTGGGCTGTCCTGGCATGGCAAAGCTGGGCCATGGAGTTGGAGGGCATGCAGGGGGCCAGCACAGCCCCCAGTTCCTGATTGTACATTACTAAAATACACAGTGACAAGACATATTAGTACTTTGATAGGGAAATCGTTACAAGTGGGGAAAAAGAGTAGCCAAAGATGTGAAGGAGGGAGAATAAAAACCTTTCACTTGGAAATGTAAAGTCCAAAACAGAAATAATGTATTTCAATGATCATATATCCCAGTTTAAAGCTAATGTATTCGCCTTGAAAAAGTTGCGGCTTAATGCTGAGCGATATTATTTCATATTCTTCGACATAATAGAATACATATATTTATGTGTGGCTGTAAAACTGTATTATTTTTAAAAGTTATTTCATTGAAGTAGTTGACCTTTTTATGTTTCATGGGCACATTTCTTATACAGTAATAGAAAAACTGACTGTAAACCATTTTATGTTAAAGTACCTGCTCATTTAAATATTATAACCTGGATGATTAAATAGAGACCACTGTGCAATATTTGAGGTTGCAGAGATAAAGAAACGGTCCATAAAAAAAAAAAAAGAAAGTATCTGAACCTTCTACTTAGAATTCCCCTGTTACTTGTTTGCACTTAAGTTTGATTTTCTTGTTTTTAATTTTATACTCCTGGGTTTTAAAATGTTCAGCAATTATCTGATTTGTAGCTACAACTGCAGCATGTTTACTTGTAAAATGTCTTTCAAATTAAGATCATTATTCATCCTTTTGGATTTTCCCTTAACTTTGCAACTGAACATTTGCAGCTCAACAAGAAGAAGCAGTATTTTTTACATTCCAAATGGTTCTAATGCCAAAGCGTTTTGCTGATTTAACAGCTGGTTTTGCAGGATAGAAAAATACTAATAATTCTCAGCAAGCAGAAAATCAACAGCTATCATTTTTCAAATGGGATTTCTATAGCTCTGTCAAGTGTCCCATATTGTACAAAGGAAAGGCAATTCAATCCAGCGTTTGATTTTGCCTCCAGAGACGAGAGCTTGATACACGT